>NC_139025.1:61794950-62036713 GCF_964662115.1 Mustela nivalis | reverse complement strand
GATCTCTCTCTTTCTCTGTCAAATAAATCAATAAAATATTAAAAAAATAAAAAGATTTTCCTTAGGTACCCATTTTATTGTCTTCACATTTTACAATCACCTTGTTCATTTATTTGTTTTTGTTTGATTACTAACAATTCCCCACTTTCCAAGAATGTATATTCCACTTAGAGCAGGGACCTTGCTTATTTTGTTTACTGCTATATTCCTAGCACCTAAAACTATGCCTTGCAGGCAATAGCTGCTCAGTAAATATTTGTCAAAAGAATTAATGATGCTTACCTTTACAGATTCATCAGTAGACAAATTACTATCAACCAAGAGTAAGCATCATATCTCTCGTGCAACTGCTTCAATATACTTTAGAGGCCATTAAAATGCTGCTGATGATAAAAGCCATACATTATTCTTTTATTAATCACTTGTTAATTGTCCGTTTGTTTCTTTTTGTCAGTCATCCTTCAAATAAAAGGAAAACACAGGGTATTCTTTCAAAGAATACTCTGTCAGGGAAGTAGCTGTACTGCTCAGATCTACAAGTAGGAGAATGATAAAAGCTAACATGGCAGTCCCGATATTATTTATTTTGGGCGGGAAAGAGTTATATACTGCTTCTATCCCTTTATGAATAGCCATTCGTAAATCAGCCTAAGTAGTGAAATTGAAGGACTTTACTCCAGACCACTATCCCAGTACATTAGGTCAATTATATGATAGTAGACTTTTTTAAATAGCCCCAAACTAGGGCACCTGGGTGGCTCAGTTGATTAAGCAACTGCCTTCGGCTCAGGTCATGATCCTGGAGTCCCGGGATTGAGTCCCACATTGGGCTCCCTGCTCAGTAGGGAGTCTGCTTCTCCCTCTGATCTCTCTCCTCTCATGCTCGCTCTCTCTCTTTCTCAAATAAATAAAATAAAGTAAATCTTAAAAAAAAAAAAAGCCCCAAACTAATAGGAATCTATCTCATTAAGATTTTCTTTTTTAGGATTAAATGGAATGACTTTACTCTCTCATCTATTGTTGTTTCTTTTTAGAAGAGTGCATTATTAGCAGACAAATGCAGAGGTTGTTTTATATATTCCTATTCTGTTTTATAAATTCCTATTCTGATTTGGTTCAAACATCAGGCAAGAATGGACATGTCTTTCTTTCTTTCTTTTTTTTTTTTTTTTTCAAGATTTTATTTACTTATTTGACAGACAGAGATCACAAGTAGGCAGAGAGGCAGGCAGAGAGAGAGGAGGAAGCAGGCTCCCTGCTGAGCAGAGACCCCCGATGCAGGGCTCGATCCCAAGACCCTGAGATCATGACCTGAGCTGAAGACAGAGGCTTAACCCTCTGAGCCACCCAGGCACCCTGAACATGTCTTTCTAAATACTGCTTTTAAATGGCTGGGTGCCTAGACTGCTTTTTGAATATAAGACTTCATACTTACTGAAGATTGGAAGAGTATTATTATTTTTTTTAATCCTTAAAAATGTATTTAATGATGAATGCAAAGATCAGAAAAAAGTAAGTTCTGGTTAGAATCTGATATGGGGCTCGATTCCCAGCTCTGATGCTACCTCCCTTTATGATTTTGGGTGGTCTCTTCTTTTCAGCCCCAAATTCCTATTTGTAAAATGAGGAGACCACGCTTCATACTCCCAAGAGAATCTCAGCTCTAAAAACTTAATGATTCCAGCAGGCTCCCTGTGAAAAACAATACATTTCTTCCAAAAGAGGGTGCTGTGGTATTTCTGAGTACTTTTAGCATTTTCTTGAAAGGAACTGAACAGTTAGAATCTCAGCTTGATTTTGTCTTCAGACTCCCAACCTTTGAGAAATAGCAACTAGTTCCTTAAATTTATTTGAATGAGGTAATATAAACCAATTCGTAATGTTATTGATAACTTTTAAAAGCTTTTCTTTAATGTTGATTTTAGAAAATCTGGCAAGTAATAATACAAAATTTTTTTAATATACATAATCTCATTACTCAGTATTAACATTTTGATCTATTTCTATCCTTTTTTTTGTCTTATTCAATTTTTTCCTGACTTGTGTGTGTGTGTATGTGTGATGTGTGTGTTTCCATATCTGTGTGTGTGTGTGTGTGTGTGTGTGTGTGTGTGTGTGTTCAGATCTTTGACCTGTTTCAGTTGATTTTCATTTATGGTATAAGGTATGATTTAACTTTATTCATGAGCATGTAAATATCCAGTTGTCTGATACAATTTGTTGAAAAGACTATTCTTTCCCCATTTGAATTATCTTGGCACCCTTATTAAATAAATCACCATAAATGTGAAAATTTATCTCTGGACCTTTAATTCTTTTCCATTGACCACTAGGTTTGTCTTTATGTCAGTACCACATAGTCTTGATTACTATGCTTTGTTGTAAGTTTTGAAATTGGAAAAAAGTGAGTCCTCCAACTTTTTTTTTTTTAATTGTTTTGGCTGTTCTAAGTCCCTTGAATTTCCATAGGAATTTTAGAATCAGCTTGTCAATTTCTACATGAAAGCCAGCTGAGATTTTGATATAGGGATTGTATTGAATCTAGGGTATCTTGTTTTCATTTGTATATTTAAAAATAAATAATGAGGCTGATGGTTTTCATACGTTTGTTAACAGTTTTTATTTCTTTTGTGAATTCATGTCATTTCTGTAAGTTTATAGGTTTATGCTTTATCCTGTTGGGATTAATATTTATTTTGTTTGTAAACATTCTTTGTAAAGTAGATATATTGGACCTTCTTATATTTATTGCAAATATTTTCCCAAGCTTTAAGTTTTTAAGTGGCCCAATCTATTTTATTTTCTTTGCTTTCTTTGGAAAATTTGCCCCTTCCTAAATTCATTCTTAGGAAATCAGATCTTGGTCCAGAAAGCCAGGTTGGTAAATTTAATTTAGAGGTAAATTACTACATTTTTTTTAAAAAGATTTGTTTTTTATTCCAGAGAGAGAAAGAAAGTGTGCACAAGCTGGGAACCTGCCCCGGAGCGGGGGTGTGGGTGGCCTAGATCCAGGGTCTCTGAGATTATAACCTGAGCTGAAACCAAGAGTTAGCCACTTAGAGGCGCCTGGATGGCTCAGTTGTTAAGCGCTGCCTCCAGCTTAGGTCATGATTCCGGGATCCTGGGATCTAGCCCTGCATTGGGGAGCCTGCTTCTCCCTCTCTGACTCCCCCTGTTTGTATTCCCTCTCTCGCTGTGTCTCTCTCTGTCAAATAAATAAAATCTTTTTTAAAAATTATTTTTAAAAAATTAGCTGCTTGACTGACTGAATCACCTGGGCACTCCAGAGTACTACATATTTTAAACTCATTTTTAAAAATATATAAAAAGAACAAGGAACACCTCAGTGGCTCAGCCAGTTGGATGTCTAACTACTGATTTCAGCTCAGATCATAATCTCAAGATTGTGAGATCGAGGCCGCCATAGGGCTCCATACTCAGCAGGAGTCTGCTTGAGATTCTCTCACTCTCCCTTTCCTTCTGCCCCTCCCTCACTCTCGTGCCCTCTCTTTCTTGTGTTCTCTCTTAAATAAATCTTTAAAAATATATGTTATATATATATACATATATATATATAAAACATATTATATATATAAACAGATTTGTTCATTAGTCCTAAAACAACAAAATTTTAAAGACCTTATAATAATTATATTAGAGGTATTCTCAGTCTATCCTCATCCCTTAGTTTTGTTTTTGGGGTCCCCCCGACACACACATAAAACTCACCAAAATACCTTGATATAATTTGATAGATTTACTTCATGTTAAAAAGACCTTTCTGGGGGTGCCAGGGTGGCTCAGTCGGTTAAATGTCTGCCTTCAGCTCCAGTCATGATCTCAGAATCTTGGGATCAAGCCCCACATCTGGCTCCGTGCTCTGCAGGGAGTCTGCTTCTACGCCTGCCTCTCCCCCTGCTGTGCGCTGCCTCTGTCTCTCTCTCAAATGAATAAAAAAATAAATAAATAAATAAAAAGACCTTTCTGTGCACATGCATGTCACTGTGTTTCAGTAGAGTGATGTAACTTCAAGTTCTTCCATGTAGCCTCCTTCAGGATTCCCCTGTTCTCTTTTAATTCTGAGTAAGGCTTTCGTTTGCTTTGCCTTTCCTATGTTCTCTGTCCTTCGTTCTTTCCCTGTGTCAGAAGCTGTATGAATGGCTGTTTTTTTTTTTTTTTCATTTTCTTTTTTTTCTTTTTCCTAAGGTTTATTTATTTGTTTTAGAGACAGCATGTGTGCCAGCGAGGAGTGGGGCAGAGGGAGAGAATCTTCGAGCAGAGTCCCCACTGAGCTGGGATCAGTCCCACAAGCTGCGGTGATGACCTGAGGCCAAACCAAGAGTCTGGTACTTAACTGATTGAGCCAGGCACCCCCCTCTTTTTTGTTACTTTCTTTCTTAATGTTTCTCGTTCTAATTAGCTTCAAGCTACAGTTTCTTCATTTTTTTTCCTGCTTGGTTCTCCTTTTCCTCTGCTCCTTTCTGACTTACTCTGTGAAGTATAACATTCCTGGTTCTATCTTTTTTTTTTTTTTTTTAGATTTTATTTGTTTATTTGACAGAGAGAAATCACAAGTAGATGGAGAGGCAGGCAGAGAGAGAGAGGGGGAAGCAGGCTTCCTGCTGAGCAGAGAGCCCGATGCGGGACTCGATCCCAGGACCCTGAGATCATGACCTGAGCCGAAGGCAGCGGCTTAACCCACTGAGCCACCCCGGCGCCCTCCTAGTTCTACCTTAACCAGGAGTGTTGAGACCAGATAGCACAGCCCAGGGGTTCTTAACCGTAACACTATTGACATTTTAGGCCAGATAATTCTTTGTTTGGGTGTTGTGTTGTGTTGTTCATTGTTCATGTTTAGCAGGATCCCAGGCCTCCACCCATGGAGATACCAGTAGTACTCCCTGCCCTCTTTGTGAAAAACAAAAAGGTCTCTAGACCTTGCCAGGTGTCATGGGGGCAAAATCATCTCCCAGTTAAGAATCCTGGATTTGACAAAGACAAACCAACCATCCTCCTTCCAAGATGTAAATTCCTATCCCAACCATGTGTTCTTTACTACCTTTTTTGAGAAGCATCCCTCTTATTATTCAAAGCATACATTTTGGCATTATGTGATCTACCCATGAGCTGTCATTTATTATTAATCAAATAACCTTATATCTCTCTGGTTACTTCATCTTTAGAAGGAGGACAAATACCTACCCATTGGATTTTAGTGAGAATTTATTTTAAAAATGCATTTTAAATGTTGACCGCATTGTAAATGCTCTATTAATAGGTGATGTTGTATCATCATCACCATTCCATTATTTATCTCCTCTAGTGAGTTGACCATGAGGTGTCATATAGGCACATCTCAGAAATTTTCCCAGATTCCACTACTCTAATTTCAGGCTAAAAACTGTCTCTTTCTCCTGAGAATTCCTCTAGCATTTTGTCTCTATTTGTCTTGTAGCACTTGCCTCTCTTTATATAAGACTTCATATTAGGTTATAGTACATGTCTTTTCTTCCCTACATGTCACTCAAATCCTTGCAGTTCCCTGTATTTTTCTCCTTTGTAGTTCGTTATATTCTCACATAGTACACTTACATTAAATATTTTGAACTACTAAATAAATTTAGAAACTGGTGAACAAACTCAGGATAGCCTATTAACACTAATAGGATAATAACTTAGGAGATACTATGACTGGCTGGTTAAGAGCTCAGGAGCAAAGGTATCTGGGTTTGGATCTGCTACTTGTTAGTTATCTGTGTGTAACCCTATTCTATCATACACTAGGCTGTTTAATAAAATGGTTTTGTGATTCCAAATAAAACTTGAATTTGGAAGTGGAAAAATATTCCCTTTTAAAAAGTACTTGGTCTTCTGAAAACAATTTAGAAGTGTAAAAAAAAAATGCTAGTGACATATAGTTAAAATTTATTCCTTTGTCTTAGTTGTTCTATCCCCCTTTTTAATTAACAATCCCAAAAGCTTGAAATTGGAATGTCATTCTTAGTGGGTATTCCCATTTCTTTAAAAGCGTATGAAGTACCCACAGATTTTTTTAAGCCCTTGTAAATAAACAGCAAGTTATGGGTAGAGTGAGATGGGTCTATGGAGACAAAGGGGCATATGGCATTTATGAAAGTTAGTGGCGTACATGTGACATTGTTTAGACACTGAGTACTTGAAAAGTGTTTGGTAGCCATTCAGAAGAGTGGCTTTGCTCTTTACCTGCATAATTTGGATTAGCTACCATTCCCTAAGTGACCATGCATGACATTGGATGTAGTCCACATCTCATGGCATTCTACATGTTAGACATAGCTTCATGTATTTGTTAGAAAGAGGTTGGTATTGTGAATTTTTCAATATCACCAGTTAATTTATTGGTAATTTCATTATGCCAGCTTGATTATATCTAAGTACATATCCTCTTCTTCATTGCCCCAAGAGTAGAGGTGTCAGTTTCTGAGAACAGTTTCTGGAAACATTGCAGAAAAGCTTTCCTAAGTGGTAGCATTCCACGTGGACTCTGTTTTTCTGTTTTGTTTTGTTGTTTTTTTTTTCTTCCCACTAAGCAGGAAATGCCTAGAAGTACAGATTCTGCGATTTTGAAGTCACAAATCTGCTTGTTTAAATTCCCTGCCTCCATATCCAAGCTGCTTTCTCTGTGTCTCCTGGCCTCTCTCCTGTCTTTTATAAAGTCATCGGATTTAGAACTCAACTGGGTAATCCAGGATGATCTCATCTTTGTGGAGATCTTTTAACTTGATTACATCTTAAAAGACCCTTTCCTCAAACAAGCTCACATTCACAGGTTCCGACACTAGGACATGGATATATCTTTTTGAGGTTCACTATTCAAAATTCACACCCCAGTCTCCGTCTATTTCCTGCCAGGTTTACTCTGTAACACCTTGATAAGGAGTCATCGGATTCATGGTCATGGCACATTCATCATTTCTCATCTCCACCCATCTTGTTTGTGAACAGTTCTAAAGGTTAGAAATTGTTCTTTCTGTGAGGCCAAAACCTGTCCTGGGACAATATCTGACAGTGGGTTCTAGATCTCCTACAAAGCTTTATGGGATAAGTAAAACTTATCCCATGATTCTCAGGCTGAGAAGCATAACTCATGTACTGCTTCTCCATCATTCTGATAGTCTTCTATCAGTATGAGGTCCTTTCAGCATTTGTACTACCACATTTGTACTACGGTGGTGTGCCACCACCCTCCAAAAAAAAAAAAAAAAATCCTAATAATTACTGTGAGCCAGTTGTGATTGAAATGTAGTGAACTTCCTCCAGGAGGATGGGGAATGGACAAAAGTTTGAGAAACAACAATCTCAACCTTCTTCCTCATGGCAGCCATTCAGATAGATGAGGACAACTATGTATATTTCCCTGAGTCATCTTTTCTGGAATCAACATTTAATTTCATTTACTCTCCCCTATGATAATGCTTCCATGCATGCATTCAGAAAATAATTTATTGAAGACCTAATATGTGTTGGGAACTCTGTTAAGTATTAGAGTGATGCAAGGATGAATATTGCAGAATCCATGTCACCTAAGACTATAGTTTGGAGGAGGATGTAAACAAATAAATTGCAAAACAGTGGTAAGTATTTGGTAAGCGTAAGTATAGAATGCTAAGGGAACACAGAGGAATGCCTAAATCAGTAATGAAGCAGTGATAACTAAACTGAGACCTGATGACAGAGATAAAGGGAAGGAGGAGGGACAGATTTGTGTCAGGCAGAAGGAGCCTCCCACACTCACTTCCTGTTTTAGAGCTGATCTTCCCATAGAGGAAATCAAAGATGGCTCCAGACAGTCCCTCAGGTTGCTCCCTGGCACCAAGGGAGAGGCCTGAGGCCGCCTAAGAATGAGACACTCACCTCAGCTGCAACATTTAAGGGGATGCCAAAAAAATTGAGTAATTAATAAGGATAAAAATTTAATGCAGTATTTTAAAAATCACAATTATGTAAAAGATTCATGATGGCGGTACCTGGCTGACTTGGTCAGAAGAGCATGCAGTTCTTGATCTCAAGGTTGTAAGTTCAAGCCCCGCATTAGGTGTAGAGATGACTTAAATAAATAAATAAACTTTAAAAAAAAATTCATGATTAACAAAATACCAAAATTTTAAAGAAAAGCAGGATCACCATTATTGATTTTCCCTTTTGTCTCAGGCACCAGTGTGGTTTGGCATGGTGCTATTTTTGAACCTGTCTTTCTTTAAATTGTAATATTTTTTTCATCATGGATTTTTGTACATTAATTTTGATTTTGTAAAATGCTGCATTAAAATACTATTTATCTTGTCCAGTGAGGTTTTTGGTGCCCCCTTAAATATTGTGCCCAGTGTAAGGGTTTTAGTCACCTCATTCTGGTCCCAGGCCTATAACTAAAACAGACGCACACATTCCATGCTTAGCCAGGTGGACTTTCCCTCCTGGGACTTTCACCCCAGAGAATGTAAAGACACAGATGTGATTTGAGACATTTCACAACAACAGCAGTGACAGAATCCTACCCTACTATGATTTCAGTGTGTCTCTCTGCACACACATGCAAGCATGCTCTCCTGAAGGTCCAGGAGGCAGTGTCCAATTAACCACTCGTGGCCTTTCTGGGTCTTGCTCCTCTCCTAAGCTGATGTTCTGGTATTTAAGGTTCATATTTCCTTCCTTTTTGAAAATCAGTCATCTTTGTTTATCTCCAGACTTTTATTCTTCTTCTCTAGAGATAATCAGTAATGGTTGCATGATAATATATGTAAATTTCTTGGTGTCTTAGATGAAATTTCATGCCTAGAAAAATGAACTGATTTGGAGTAATTTTTTTTTTTCAGTCACTTCCCTTGTCTTTATTTTTTTCTTTTCTTTTCTTTTCTCATTCAGTCCTTTCTCCAGCATTTCCAAGTTGAATATAACTTTGAACATTTAGTTTTGTTGTCTATAACTTACAAATTATAACAGTCACTGGACATGAATATATGAACAGCAGAGATTAAAGGATGCCAGACTCAGGGGCTCTCACCATAGACAAGACAAGCACCAGAGACATCCATGGAGGAAAACAAATGATGTTTACCACGAAACAGCTGGCATATTTAGAGACATTATTCAGTATTCATTAGACCCAAACTCTAGTCTTTGGAAAGAATGGAAAAATGGGCATATATCTAACAGTACTATAGATTTGGAGGAACTTCAGAGCAGAACTCAAAAAACAAAGAGCATATTCGGGAAAAGCAACAAAATAACAATTACCTGAGGGAGAACTCACAAGAAATATGAGAAGTATGGGCACACCACCCAGATCTGCTGATGGAGCTTGCTGTCTCCCTAATTTCTGTAGATCATCTGGCATCCTCAGTCCAAGCTATGACCACTCTGTCAGCCATAAAATAACTTACTTTGGACACTGCCAAATCCCTAGCATTTATTTTCTTTTCCCCATTTTAGACTCTCAAGTTCTTTTCCCAGGCTAAGGTTCTAATTCTTTGGCCTCCTTACTCCCAGGTAGAATGTAACCAGCAGTTCTGACCTTTAAGAGAAGGGGGTAAGAAACAAAAAGGTCATGGGGATAGGACAAGAAATATTTACCTCCTTCTGGGCATTAACTTTCCCGATACTATTGTGGTGAGACTGCACCACTTTTGTATTCATCCTTTCGTAAGTGCATCTCTACCTGTTATTTGTTTGTTTGTTTTTCTTTAGTTGCTTCTCTCCTTTTTTCTTCATTGGAATCAGTAATATTACAATTTTGTTTTTAAAGCTGTACCTTCCACTTGCCTTAAATTACACTCCCTTTTAGAGTTTCTAGCTTGGGATTACCCCACCCTGTGTCTGAACACTTTGAAATGTACTCTTTTAGGGTCTAGGGTCCTCCCATGCAAAAGGTTTCCTTCCTTTGCTGTTACAGAATCCAAACCAGTGAGGACCATCACTTCTTTTAAAGCTCTTGTCACTCCTACATCATCTACACTTTCCTCCTCCTTGGTCTTTATAGTCCTGAATAACAGTTCTCTTTGTTGTTTCCTCTACTTTCTGAGAAATGAAATTCTCATGATATCAACTTATCAGGTGCTCTACTTTTACCAGAATGAAACCTCTCACCCATGCTGGGAGAGGTGACATTTCCCGTTACTACTGTATATTGTGTCTCTATCTGTTTTGTGATCTGTATTAGGAAAGCATCAGTGTTCATTGACCGCAACAGCATCATTAGAATAGAACATACCTTTCCAGTGTCATGAGTCTCAGTGACACTTGCCTCCTTGTGTTAATCTTCTAGGTTCTCCTTTTCTTATTATCTGTGTTCTAGAGATTGTTATTAGGAATAAGGCCATTAGCTTTGCTCTCCCTCTACTTGATTTTTCACTGATAAATTATCGGAAGTCTCTACTAGATTCTTCTTTAGGTAGCATACCAGCACCTCTGTGGAAGCTTGTCTTGATTTTACATGATCTTACTGAGACTTCAGACCTCACCCTATCATCAGCTTTAATGTGTACTGTCATATGTCTAATAAAGGAAGTGGTATATATCTTCTTATATCCTCTCTCTATATATCCCTCCTGGCCTCCCGTGTGTGTGTGTGTGTGTGTGTGTGTGTGTGTGTGTGTGTGTGTGTGTTTGTCTGTATGTCTGTGTGTGTATCCCCTTAAGTTTCTTTAGAGGCATGGCAGAATTGAAGGCAGTGCACTTAAGAACCCTGAACAAGAGGTATGCTATTTCCTGGGTAGCCATCTTTTAACTAAAATTACAGAAACAGAGTTAGAAATCATAGGATTTCTACAGAAATGACCTGAGCTCAAGGAAGATGCTTAACCAATTGAGTCACCCAGGCACCCTATACCAAGAAATATTTAATGAAAACCCTTCTGTAGGATTTCACATAGGAGAAAATGAAGGATAGACAATAAAGTCAAAGCAGGGCTCCTCAAAATTAGAACACCTTTTTTCAGGTTACACCTAGTGTCATCATAATATGTACATCTGGAGACCTTCTTAATCATGGGGGCCAAGCTTTTTAAGTCAGCTGAACAGCTGAAATATTGAGGACAGATTTTATTTAGCACACATTCATATAGCACTTACTCTGGGATGCAGTTCCAGAGTATTTTATAAATGATAAATGAATCTACTAAATTAATCATTTAATCCTCATAACAGATAAATCCTCCTACTTAAAATTAGTTCCCATTTTTCAAAGGAGGAAACTGAAGCTTAGAGAGGTCAAGTGACATCCCTAAGGTCACTAAATTAGTAAGCGAGAGCTAGAATTTGAATTCAAGAAGTCTGGCTTGAGCGAATGCTCTAAACACCACATTCTCTTCAATTTATTTTCTTTTTGAAGTTCCAGTGGAGAAAAATGTTACAGCCTATATGAGAAAATACCTAATGAGCATGAAACATTATTAATACAACAAAACAACAACTTTAATTAAGAACTTTATCAGATGTGTAGTACTTTGACCTTCATAGTTACAACTTTCTCAAAAGCTGCCTAATTATAATAATGTTCCCTCTCTGTTAATTATTGTCTCTTTCGTTCTCCCCTCATTTCCCAACTTTCAAATTACATGGTTAGTATCTGGCTCTTGTTTGTCTATCTTTGACCACATGCTCCTTTTTGGGTGGTTGTGATATGTTGTGGGATTGTGGGAACTTTCTTGATTGTTTCCAGAGTTAGACTAATGATGGCCTTTTATCTCTTTCTCTTTTAGCTTAATTATAATTTGCCTGTTAATTATTTCTTTCTGTCCATGTTCACATTTAATCTTCATATTGGTTTTACTAGTATCAGAAATTAATTATTTCCATGTGTCCACATGGATTCTGTGTTCTCTTCTGAATATATCACTCTTAATTGCTTTAAAGGAAACTCTGCTGTAGTTAATTTCATATGGTATGACCTATCACATATATAAACTTATTAGGAACTTTGAATAAATCTGTGGAGGGCTTGAATACTTGAATACCTTGGTAGGGCATTTTTCTACCATAGTGGAAGGGAGCCCCAAGAATCTAAATCCGTAAACATAAGGCTAAGGATTCTAATGCCTGCCTTTCTTCCCCTTTCTTCCCCCTATGCTTTAAAATTTGTTATGGTTCCATTTTTGGTAGTTGTGACATCTCCCTGGCAATAGTACAGTCTGTCTAATCTATAAACTAATGATTAAAAAAGAGCTTTGGAAGTTTTAGCTCCTTGGGGCGCCTGAATGACATAGTTGAGTGTCTGTCTTTAGTTCAGGTCGTGATGCCGGGGTCCTGGGATTGAACCCCACATCGGGGCTCTCTGCTCAGCAGGGAGTCTGCTTCTCCCTCTCCCTCTGCCCTTCTCCCCTGCTTGTGTTCACATGGTGTGTGTGTATGTGTGTGTGTCTCTCTCTCATAAATAAAAATCTTAAAAAAAAAAAAAAGCTTGTAAAAATCACAATTTCTCTCTCTCGCTCATAAATAAAATCTTTAAAAAAAAAGAAAAAAGAGCTGTAAAATCACATGCCCCTAGTCTGATCAAAGCTCTGACAAGTTATAAAATTGTCACTAGGCTGCTGGTGACTTAAAGACATTAATTTTTACTCATAAAAACATGAGCTTAAGTATGTGTATTTTATTGTAGTTGCCATAGATCCTAGCTTCCCTTGTCCAAGAAATATTTTTTTAAAGATTGTATTTATTGGGGTACCTCAGTGGGTTGAAGCCTCTGCCTTCGGCTCAGGTCATGATCTCAGGGTTCTGGGATCGAGCCCCACATCAGGCCCTTTGCTCAGCAGGGAGCCTGCTTCCTCCTCTCTCTCTGCCTGCTTCTCTGCCTACTTGTGATCTCTGTCTGTCGAATAAATAAATACAATCTTTAAAAATAAATAAATAAAGATTGTATTTCTTTATTAGAGACAAAGAGAGGGAGAGAGCACGAATGGGGCTGGTACAGAGGGAGAGGGAGAAGCAGACTCCCTGCTGAGCAGGGAGTCCAGTGCAACATGGGGCTCCAGGTGGGGCTTGATCCCAGAACTCTGAGATCATGACCTGAGCTAAAGGCAGATGCTTAACCAATTGAGTCACCCAGGCACCCTATACCAAGAAATATTTAATGAAAACCCTTCTGTAGTAGATCTTTGTGCCATGATATTTTTCAAAAGAATTACTTGGTTTACTGTGAGCCACGTAAACTTTCAAATGTAAACATGTATTATTCATGAAATCTTTATTGACTTCCTTTCCAGTGCCCGGCACAGGGCGAGACATTGTGGAAGATGCAGAGATGAACGAGATGCCATTCTCTCCTTGTCAAGGACTTTATGATCTTGCAAATCTTGTAAATACTCAAATTTTTAATCTGTAGAATATTTATAGGGGCTCTAAGAAGTATTTAAGAAAAAAGCTAAAAAACATTCCTAGGCTAAGGAAAACTACTCCTAGGTAAGGAGGAATCAAAGAATACTTTATGGATAGACATCACCATTTAATTGGTTTTTTTTTTTTTTTTCCAGTTAGATTTTGGTAACTAGAGTTGAGGGTGTGGGAAAGAAGAAGGGCTGATTCAGACAGCATTGCTCAAATAGCACCAGGTAGCAAAGTAGTACTTCGGAGCTGGAAGGTAAAATGTGGCGGGGGGGGGGGGGGGGGCCTGGGTAGCTCAGTGGGTTAAGCCGCTGCCTTCGGCTCAGGTCATGATCTCAGGGTCCTGGGATCGAGTCCCACATCGGGCTCTCTGCTCGGCGGGGAGCCTGCTTCCTCCTCTCTCTCTCTGCTTGCCTCTCTGCCTACTTGTGATCTCTCTCCGTCAAATAAATAAATAAAATCTTTAAAAAAAAAAAATGTGGGAGGGGGAAGTACTAAATATCGCCTTTTCTCCTATTTTCAAATCCCCTATTTTCAAATTTTCCTGTTTTCATGTCACAGGGTGCCTGGTTTGGGCTCAGGTCATGATCTCATAGGTCCTGAGATGGAGCCCTACATCTAGCTTGCCCTCAGCAGGGAGTTGGTCTCAAGATTCTCTCCCTCTGCCCTCCCACCACTCACATGGGGGTGCACTCTTTCACCCCTGCTCTCTAAAATAAATAAACAAACCTTTTAAAAAATTTAAGAATTAAAAAAAAAAACCCTTGCCATATCCTTCATAGGATGAGATTTGAAAAGAAAGATGAAATTTAACACGCAGTTGACAATAGTTGGCTAAACAACCCAGAAAAATTTTCACTGCTCTTATTCTTATTGGTTATCTTCAATTATCTCCAAAATCAAATTTCTTCTTTTTAATTCTAAAAAAACAGCTTTAATGGAATCCATTTATTTATCTTAAAAGCTATATTGTGACAGTACAACATATTGGTATAATATTCTCTTGGGAGCAGGAAGATCACCTGTGTTTTGGGATAACTCCATTCAGGCTTTTCCAGCTTAAACCTATAAACCTGAGTCAGTTGGTTCATTTTTGATGTTCTTCCTCCTTTTCCATCCTGTCCGTCTCTAGGTTAACCCACAGGTCAGCAGAGAGGAATCCTACCAAAATTAAGAGACTCTTTTCACTTCAAAAAAGGGACTCTTGGGGCGCCTGGGTGGCTCAGTGGGTTAAAGCCTCTGCCTTCAGCTCAGGTCGTGATCCCAGGGTCCTGGGATTGAGCCCCTTGGGCTCTCTGCTCAGCAGGGAGTCTGCTTCCTCCTCTCTCTCTGCCTGCTTCTCTGTGATCTTCATCTGTCAAATAAATAAATAAAATCTTAAAAAAAAAAAAAAAAAGGGACTCTCTTTACTTTTCCTTGGAAAGTCCCAATGTGTATCTTACAGCAAAATGGGGGGGAAAAAAAAGAATTTGGGCATATTTAAAATATTTCTTAAAATTCTGATTCAAAATTATAAACTATTTCTTTTTCTTCATTATTAAGAGTTTATATAATATAGACTTCGAAGACTTAAAATCATAAGCTCTAGCTTTACAATATTTTTAAAAGATAATAAGCAGCCCATTAAGTATTATTACCTTTCAAAATATGTGATAAAGAGATAGCGTACCATGTAACTTTGATAAATGCATGTATTTAAAGGGCGTGAAGACATTAGCATGTAGTATGCCTGGCTTTTCATTTCAGTTATTCCCCCCCCCCCTTAAAAAATACCATGATTCCTGGGGCTCCTGGGTGGCTCAGTGGATTAAGCCGCTGCCTTCGGCTCAGGTCATGATCTCAGGGTCCTGGAATCGAGCCCCGCATCGGGCTCTCTGCTCAGCAGGGAGCCTGCTTCCCCCTCTGTCTCTGCCTGCCTCTCTGCCTACTTGTGATCTCTCTCTCTGTCAAATAAAATAAATAAAATCTTTAAAAAAAAAAAAAACCATGATTCCTACATGTATTGTAGATGGCAGTACTTATATGGAAAATGGAAATTTGAGAATGATTAGCAGATAGAGTCTCAAATGAGTAAGGTTTAGTTGAAATGTTCTTAGTTAATTTTTCTCGTTCCCTGGATTTTTAAAAAAAATAATCACAAACTTTCTTTCTCACTCATGATGTTTCCATTCAGTTTTATTTCACCATCACCTAAACTCCTTCCCCACCTCACCTTTGTTTCAGAAATCATGTGTTATACAACCATTTTCTCAGTAGATGGCAGTGATTGGAAACCAAGTGATTATGCACATAGAATCCTCTGTAAAGTTCTGTAGATGTATTTTTTTTCTCAAGCAGGTTGAGTGCCAGAGGGCCCTGCTATAAATTCTGACAGGGACAGGGAAAACACTGCCATGTATGTTTCAAAGACACCATCATTGTACCTCTACAGTTCCAGGGTTGATCAAATCTGTCTTTGCATGGAGGGAAGTAGCTCATTTATAAATATGAAAAGCTCTCTTATTCTCCCCAAACATTGGGAATTTTGCTGTGGGATTCACTCAGTAAATAAATGTTTACTAATAACATACTAATATTTTACTATTATTTACTAATGACATACTAATATTTTACTAAATCAATAATTAAATGCTGTTACTTGCTAGGCCCTGGGCTGGGTAAGCACCTTACCTTATATACATAAAAGAGAATTTTAAAAGTCCCAATAAAAGAGTCCCAAACATAATAAAGGGTGGTAGTTCTAACAGTAGGAGCATGTAGAAGATAAAGTATGACACAGAACAGGAATCAATGGCTGTCGCAGGTATTACAAAACATTCATAACATACTTTCTAAGCCTGCTGGCCTCAGACTCCTTCATGATATAGCACTTCAGGAAGCTGCTTTTGTTCTATTAACGCAACAACAGCAACAACAACATGCCAGAAGAAGCCTATTCCCCTATCCTTGTGGGATACTGGGCATCGTGGGAGAAGCCCTTAAGAGTCTACCTAGAAGTAGTATACGTTATGCCACCAATTGTGCAGAGAAGGGGAAAGAAAACACATACACACTTGCTTGTTCATGTCTCTTGAGAAGGCGCCCCAAGAGGCGGAGAGTGTTGTTGGCCACTTGGGAGAGGAGCTAGGTGGCTAGAGGATAGGGTGGGAGGGACACTTTTCAGTAAATAGCCTTTGGTTTCTTTTGGATTTGGAACCATTTGGATTTATTACCCATACAAAAATAAAGCTTTAGGGGGGCACCTGGGTGGCTCAATGGGTTAAGCCTCTGCCTTCAGCTCAGGTCATGATCTCAGGGTCCTGGGATCGAGTCCCACATCGGGCTCTCTGCTCCACAGAGAGCCTGCTTCCTCCTCTCTCTCTCTCTGCTTGCCTCTCTGCCCACTTGTGATCTCTCTTTGTCAAATAAATAAAAAAAAATTTTTTTTAAAATAAATAAAGCTTTATTGACTTGATACATCACATTGCCACATGAAGAGAATACATACCCGTTGTCTTTATCTGGTAGGTTCTATAACCTAAATGTACAGTAGATAGGAGACAAGTATTGCTAAGGATCACATAAGTTTCTGTAACATTTTTTGTTTTGGTTACAGGGAACTTCCCACTCTTTATTTTTCACAGCTCTCTACTGGTATATCCTGATAAACATCAGGTGGCCATGAGTAGGAGTGGTTCCTCCCAGAGAAGCCAACTATAGATTTGTTTACACAAGGAAGAGCTGTATGTTCTTGTTTTGTTTGGTTTCTGTTGTTTTAATGGAAGTTACAGATGGTATGTGCCAAAACCCATGGCAGAAAACAGATTGTGAACAGAAGAAATATGGGTCAGTAAGTACCTTTGTATTGCTCAGAATTTAGAGCAACTTTAGCAGATTTCCTTGGTGAGAAGAATTGTTTGTGCTGTGTCATCAGAGGACTCGTAGTAGGAGGTAGAGAAGCATCAGTGCTCTTCAAATAAATTTTTGTAGCTGGAATTTTTAATGCTCTGAATGTGTAAAGCAACTCCACAGCGTGGAGTCTGGGTGGCTCATGGGTGGAGCATCTGACTCTTGGTTTCCACTCAGGTCACAATCTCAGGGCCGTGAGATCTAGCCCCACATCAGGCTCTGTGCTCAGCAGGGAGTCTGCTTGAAATTCTTTCTCCCTCTCTCCCTTTCCCTCTATCCCATCCCCATGCGCACGTGTTCTCTCTCTAAAAATAAATTTTAAAAAAATAAAAATAAAAAAGAATGCTACCGAAACAGCTATAGCCCTTGTCCTTAGAAATTCTATATGTTTATTTATGGGATCATATAAAGGCGATGTTGAGGGTTTGCATTTTAAGGAAACAACTTTAGGTCTAGTTGAAACCTGATAAATAGAACAGAATGAAAATCAAGTATACACAAGGAATAAAATGTTACATATTTTGTGTATATCATGCATGCTAAAGTTCAGGATATGGTCAGTAGACATTAATTGGTTAATCTTTATGAACTCTGTTTCTATTACTTGGATAATAAAAATAGCTAACACTGTGGTAGCATATAATAATTTAGAAATCACTTCCGCATTGTTTCTATTACTTGATTGTGTGTTCAAGAATTCATTTGGGGGGTTCATTTTATAATGAAAATCCTCTTTTCTTTGGACTTCTTCCTCCCTGTGTGGGAATGGACATGTAGATACTTTTGCTAGAAAAAAAGTAATTGAGTGAACTTTTCTTGATATACTTTGCCTGTTAACTAAGAAGAAAATTTCCCATCTACGCTAACATGGTCTTTCTACCCTTCTTTATTATATAACTTTTGCTTGACTCTTAATAAGTCCATGCCAGAGCAAAAGAAAACTTGACAAAACTGGTTCTGTCTTCTCATCTTTGTCCTCCTTTGTGACAGGCAGGAATTACATTCCAAGGTTCTGGATTTTTTACTTGGTCAGTTTCTTCCAGTTGTAAGAAATCCTTCTCTAACCTATACTTCCCCTCTGCTCTCAAACTTCCATTTTCCCTTTTTCTTTCATTCATAAGTGCATTCATAGTGCAGCACATTTTAATTGATGATCCGAAGCACAAGGCCCTGTTCTTTGTGCTGGGGATACTGTGAATGAAGCAGAAAAACCCCTGCCCTCTTGGAGCTCCAATTGTTTTTAATACATCCTTGCTGTCAGGGCTGCTGCTACGCCTAAGTCCACAGGGTGTCTCTCATATTTCAGTCTGTGAATGTTGTGCTGCAGTTGTGCAGTGCACAGCCAGCTCAACTCCAGATGGTGGCCTTGTCTACTAAGCTTAATTCAGATGTTTGTCAAAATTAATTTCCTAGGGGTGCCTGGGTGGCTCAGTGGGTTAAAGCCTCTGCCTTCGGCTCAGGTCATGATCTCAAGGTCCTGGGATAGAGCCCCACATCAGGCTCTCTGCTCAGTGGGGAGCCTGCTTTCCCTTCCTCTCTCTCTCTGCCTCTCTGCCTACTTGTGATTCCTGTCTGTCAAATAAATAAATAATCTTTTTTAAAAAATTGAATTTCCTATAATAAAGTCGGTTACCATGTCCCGTCATTGCAGAGAGCAAACCTTTCCTTTAAGGAAAGCATGCAGTCATCTCCAAGGGGTGGAAGATTTTGTGGAGAAGCCAACCTGTGTCTTTCTCAGACTACCTGTGTTAAGCTGCTCTAAAATTCACTTACAGCTTCCTTCTTCACCTTCTGTAGTAATTGGAGGATTTTTTTTTTTCCTCTGCCTTTAAGGAGTTCTCTATTTTCTTTCTTCCTTTTCTTCCTTCCTTCCTTTCTCCCTCCCTCCTTTCCTTCCTTCCTTCCTTTCCTCCCCCTTCCTCCCTCCCTTCCTCTTTCCTCCCTCCCTCCCCCCTTCCTCCACTCTTTCCTTCCTTCCCTCCCTTCCCCTCTCTCTCTCCCTCCCTCCCTCCCATCCTTCCCTTCCTCCCTCCCTTTCTCCCTTCCCTCTTCCTCCCTTCCTCCCTTCCTTTTTGTACAGCAAAACATGAGAAGTTTTTCCTAGTTTTCTTTTCCCTTTCAACCATCATAGCATCTTTTTTTCTTTTTCTTTCTTTCTTTTCTTTTCTTTCTTTTTTTTTTTTTTTTTCTTTTACTATGCAGTGATTCTTCCACCTTGATTTGTGGCCAGTAAATGTGCAATTGGTAAGAAGTCTATGTACTGTCCTTTGAAGACAACGTTGCATTTCTTGTATTTACTAGAGAGCTTTGGGAAAAAGAATAGCATTGGATTCCATTATACCATTATCTTGCCTTGTGACTCTGCACAGTTCTAAATTCTTTGAAACTTAGGTTTTCCTTGTAATCAACATATGAAGATGAAAATACTTACTGATAATTTCACACACATGTCCCACCCATCTGAAATACTTTTGAATTTATCTTTTTTTTTTTTTAAGATTGTATTTATTTGAGAGAGAGAGCATGAGCGAGAGAGCACAAGCAGGGGAACCACCAGAGGGAGGGGGAGAGCAGATTTCTCACTGAGCAGGGAGCCTGATGTGAGGCTGGATCTTAGGATCCTGAGCTCATGATCCGAGCTGAAGGCAGCCCCTTACCTGACTGAGACACCTGGGCTGCCCATGAGATAACTTTGAATTTATCTACGAAAACTATCATGTCAAGACTCATTATTAGAATGAAATGTGTGTTTGAAGAGAGTAATTCTTGGTGCATGTAGGGTTGGAAAAATTGAGAAGTATGTTTGCTCGCACATCTATTATAGTTAGAATCAGATGGAAAGGTTTAGAAATTGTGCCATTAAGGAATGTTTCCCTAGCTCTGTGCTTCACATTCATTAACAGGCCCAAAGATGTTTGAATTCAAATCTGCTTTAGAAACTAATTTTCCTAAATATTTAGTTTCCTAGATCTTTGCTGAAATGATCAAAAATATCAGGCATCAGCTCCATCAAAATTTTCTTCCATGAGGTGGCTCATTTGTCCTGTGATCTTTTCCATGTCCAGCCCCCTACAGCTTCTATCCCTGTTGCAGATTGCATCCTTTAAAGGCCAATGAGGGTTCTCTACCTCAAATAATTTGGGGGCATATGCTAATTATATGTAAGACATGAGGGCTCCCATGGGCTCACTTTCCTCTTGGCACTTAACTTGCTTCATCCTTTTTAGACTTCAGGCAAGGTTAACTCTCTCAAATCCTTTTCCTCTTTCAATTATTGTTCCCTATTTTTAGTACTTCATAACTTGATGCCTTAACCTGAGGCAGCTTACCATCATTGTCACTGCTTAATTGAAATGATGCTCTTCAGTGTTACCAGTGAATATTGTGGGGAAATGGGAGCTGCTGTTTGTTGAGAATGTTCTGTAGAGCAAGCAGAAGGTGCCCACATGAGGCATTTTATATGCAGCGTTTCATTTAATTTTCATAACGTTTTCACAGATAGTGGTATTTCTTCCCTAAGGATAAGGAAACTCCGGCTCAGAAAGGGTTAAGTAATTTGTCTCATAGCTAGTAGGTGGTAAAGTCACAGGATTAGATGCAGTTCCTTCCAAAATCCATGTTCATTCTTCTGTAACAGATCTATTTATCCCCTCTTTCTTGAAATACTACTCTAGGCTCTTTGTGTCATGCTCTTTTGATTCTTTTTGGTTCTTTGCAACATTTAAGGGGGAAGAGGAGCTCAAAATAAGAGATGACAAGGAATGATTGGAGTACAAGGAGAAGGATAAGAGTATGGACTCACAGAACTCACGGTTTCAGGAAGAAAAAACATGGAGTACCAAATAGAGAAGAGGTCTGAATGTTTACATTTCCCCATGAAATTCACATGTTGCAGTCTAACCTGGCATGTGATATTATTTGGAGTTGGGGATCTTTGGGAGGTGATTATGTTATGAAGGCAGATTCCCCCGTGGATAGGACTGTATTCTTATAAAAGAGGCCAGAGGGATGTCCCTTGTCCTTCTGCCATATGAGGACACAGTGAAAAGATGGCTATCTATGAACACAGAGTCAGGCCCTCACCAGACACGGAATCTGCAGTGACATGATCTTGACTTCCCAGCATCCAGAAATGTGAGAAAAAAATGCTTGCTATTCATAAGTTGCCCAGTTATGGTAGTTTTGTTATAGCAGCTCAAACAGACTAATACAAGGACTGAAATATGTTCACTGGAATCAATAATTAGGAAATGACTGATGGCCTCAGTGGGATCAGCTTTAATGCAGTGATAGGGGTTAAGCCATCCCTTAAGGGTTTAAGGAGTAAATGGATAGCAAGAAAGAAATTGTATACTAGTCTTTTGAGAAGTTTAGATGAGGAGAGAAGCTAGAGCCAGCTAGCTCTCTATGAGTTACTGATTACAGCAATGGCAATCCAGAGGCACCTACGTGGTTCAGTCACTTAGCGTCTGACTCTTGATTTTGGCTCAGGTCATGATCCCAGGATCCTGGGATGGAGCCCCCATCGAGCTCCCTGCTAAGCAGGGATCCTGCTTCTCCCTCTCCCTCTGCCTGCCACTCCCCTTGCTTGTGCTCTCTCTCTCTGTATATATCAGATAAATAAATGAAGTCTTTAAAAAAAAAAAAAAGACCCATCAGGAGACCTAATGGCATTTTGAACTAAAATGACAACAGTGGAACTAAGAAGAAATAGGTGTGCTTAAATCAAGGAATTAAGTAAAGGATCTTTGAAACTATACATTCACTGTATTTTCCTGAAAACTTAATTCTTTTAACATCTTAATCTTTGAGGGTCTGTCAAACCTATGTATCAGTGTACCACATTTTTGTGCTTTCATACCCTATCAATAACAATATGTAGTCTTTTAAAGCTTACTGAGTCCTTTCACAGATATTATCTGATTTTATCCTTACATATGTTTTTGGAGTAAGTTTTACATACGGGGAAACCAGCTCAGAAGCTAAGGGACTTGCCCAGAAGTTAACAGCTCTCTAGTACTACACTGAATCCACATCCCGTGCTTTTTTCAGAGATGTTCTGCTTCCCTGAAAACAAATGATATTTTTTCAAAGCGAATAATCACATTCTCAGCATTTGAATGCCAGCTTGGCAGCATATTATGAGTTGGTTAGATCAGGCATGATGAAGAACAAGAAGAGACGATCTGATTCATGTGTACCCCTGCCAAGTTCACAAGTGAAGCCCTAACCACCAATGTTTAGATTTAGATGAAGTCATGGGGGTGGGGGGATCCTCATGGTGTGATTAGTGTGCTTATGAGAAAGGAAGAGATGAGAGTTCTTTCTCTCTGCCATGCCAAGGGCACAGTGGAAAGGCAGCTGTCTGCAAGCCAGGGACAAAGCCATTACCAGAACCTGAGCACACTGTCACCCAGATCTCAGACTTTCTGGCCTCCAGAACTGTGCGAAATAATTTCTGTTGTTTAGGCCACCCAGTCTACAATCTTTTGTTACGGCAGCCCAAGCTGACTAAGACAGTTCATAAAATTATTTTATGCTGATAACTCCCAATTGCAGTATTTTCCAGAATTAGATGCCTGCCTACTCTGCATCTTACAAGCAGGATTCTTGTCCCTTTCGCCAGGTGATGGATACTAGGCACAATATTTATTCTGCATTTCATACGTTACCTAATAGCAGTAAGTGAATGAAGCCATACTGTTGCCATGTCAACTCAGTAGCTTGTCACATTGAAACAAGTTTCCCTTTCATTGTCCTGCCTTGTCTAACTGTGGAAAACCAAGGGCCGGGGCGCCTAGGTGGCTCAGTGGGTTGAAGCCTCTGCCTTTGGCTCAGGTCATGATCCCAGGGCCCTGGGATCGAGCCCCACATGGGGCTCTCTGCTCAGTGAGGAGCCTGCTTCCTCCTTTCGCTCTCTCAGCCTGTTTCTCTGCCTACTTGTGATCTTTGTCTGTCAAATAAATAAATCTTAAAAAAAAAGAAAGAAAGAAAGAAAACCAAGGGTCTTCTGCTCTGTTCTCTATTAAAAAAAAAAAAATAGAAAACTTTTTGAAACAAGAGTGCTTAAGAGAAAGAAATGTGGTACCAACTGGCATAGAGTTGGTGGTTTATAAATCATTTCACTGTCACCAGTGTTACCTCTCAGACTATTTCCTATCATTCTGTACACACACGGTCTAATTTTATCATCCTTTAGAAATACTGTGGCTACTACTTCCTGGCTAGTGGTCAACTTTTAAACCATTCTTTTCTTTGTTTTAAAACCTACGCAGGTGAGTTTTCTCAGTTTACCTGTTTCTGTTTTGGAAAATCATGCCTTTGAAAACAGATTATTTTGTTTGTTTATTTATTCCCATTCATAGATACCTCTGTGTGTGTGTGTGATCACAGTCATTCCTAAGGCAACCAGTTGTGTTTTGAGACAGCAAATCTTAAGGAGAGCTGTGATGCCACCTACCTTAAGAAGTTCCATTTTTCTGATGTTGTATTCCTAGGCATATGCAGATATTAGAGGAAAAAACAAAATTTAGTTCAAGTAAACATCTTTGAATTAGCATGTAGAATCAGACTGGATCCCTTCACTTTTTGACTCTTTAGAATATTTGAAGGTCTTAGTAATTTTCTATTAGGTTATTCTTTTTTTATTCATTTTTTATGACTATTAGGTTATTCTTAAAAATTAATATCTTCACCTACAGTATGAACATAATTTTGATGATATCTGAAAGTCCCACTTCTAGCTAGGTGTACATATTTATAAAGCAGGGTATGGTACTGTTTTACATTAGATTTGAAAAAATTAGGAACATTTCAAAAAAATCCCTTGCTATCTTCAAAAATATTGAAAATGATGATTGCACTTTTTTATGGCTGTACTGTTAATGCAAGAAATTATTAATTTGGAGATGGAATTGTACAGCCTCACATACTTGGGGTTTTTTATTTTTATCTTTTTGGTTTGTTTTTTGACACGTGTCAGTGTGAAGTTATTTCATCGATTGAAAACAAAGGAACACTTTGACATCCCATGCTTTACCCTTCTTTTTGTCACCCCCCCCCCCAGAGGAATCTTTAGAAAAGATTTGGCCTCAAAGAGATCTGGGTCAGAATTCTGGTTCAGTCATGTACTAGTGAGGTCACCATAGGCACATCACTACATTGCTAAGTTAACACCCTAAAACCAAACATTCTGTCTCTCCTGCTTCTCCTCCTTCAGACCTATTCTTTCTGTATCCTCTAAAAGGGATAGAAACTGTTTTGTTAACAATATTTATATTTCATATTGAAATAATATTTTCGATATAGTGGGTTAAGGAAAAAATGTATTATTAATCTTTATTTCATGTGTTCTTTTTTTGATTTTTAATGTCACTGCCAAACTTATTTGTGGGTCAGGTTCTTTTTTTTTTTTTTTTAAGATTTTATTTGACAGATAGAGATCACAAGTAGGCAGAGAGGGAGGCAGTGAGAGAGGGGAAGCAGGCTCCCTGCTGAGCAGAGAGTCGCATGTGGAGCTCGATCCCAGGACCCTGAGATCATGACCTGAGCTGAAGGCAGAGGCTTAACCCACTGAGCCAACCCAGGTACCCCTCTAGGATCCTTTTTTATCTTTAGTTTTTGGGATTACTTTGGGTGCTGTTGTTGCTGTTTGTCCCTCAGTTTTATTGAGATAGAATTGACATATAATGTTGTATAAGTTCAAGGTGTACAGCACAATGATTTAGTATATATATATATATTTCATATATACATAGTGAAATGATTACCACACTAAGTTTAGTTAACATATCCATCACCTCACATAGATATAATTTTTTCTTGTGATGAGAACTTTTAAGATCTATTCTCCTAGCAACTTGCAAATATATAGTCCAGTATTGTTAACTGTGGTCGCCATGCTGTACATCATATCCCAGAACCAACTTACCTGATATCTGCAAGTTTATATCTTTTGACAGCCTTCATCCATGTCCCCCACCTTCTTTTTGCTGTTTTTTAACCTTTAAATGTTTTTCATCCTCAATAAAGGTAGTATATATATATATAACTGGGGGAAAAGTCAAATAATATCCAATGATAGAAATTGAATGTTCTCTCAGTCCTGCTCCCCAGAGGAGGAGTTAGTGGGTTTCCCCAGAGGAAACCACTGATAAGTGTGTGTCTTTCAAGACTGTTTTCACACATACACACGTAATTATTTTTCACAAAGATGCCATCATTAAACATATTACTCTAAAATTTGCATTTTTAAAATATATGTATTTCCAAGTACAAAATTTTGTAATTGTCTTTGAATAGTCAGATTGGGGTCATGTTCCATGTTATGACTCTGCTCCTGGGCTGGGCAGAGTGCTGTTCTTCGCTGACTTATTTTACAATCCAGTGGTCACCTCACACTACTTGCAAAGGATAAAGAGCTCCTATACCTAGGGTTTGGAATAGATGGCCCTGCTGCAAGTAAAAAATATCTTTGGAGTCTTACTTGTTTCATCTTAAAAGTTAGTGTAGGGGCGCCTGGGTGACTTGGTTGGTTAAACCTCTGCCTTTGGCTCAGGTCATGATCTCAGGGTCTTGGGATCGAGTCCTGCTTTGGACTCCCTGCTCAGGTGGGAGTCTGCTTCTCCTTCTCCCCATCTGCCCTTCCCGCTTCTCATGCTCATGCTCTCTCTCTAATAAATCAATTTTAAAAAATCTTTAATAAAAACAGTGTAGATCTTGAATTTGCAAATATTAAAGCATCTCTGTTTTCAAATAAAAAATAAGGAGGTTCTCAGAAACAAACAAACAAAAGCCTGAAGTAAAATTCTTAGTCCAGGAGGTTGTGCTTGCTTGTCCTCTGGGCTTCAGGATACACCAGTATATTGCCAGGTCCTGCTTGGGTATACCCTAGTGTGAGAAATACAGTGTTAGGCTTTCAAACAAAAGTACCTAGGGGTTTCCCACAACATACCCAGGAAGGAGGGAGCAGTAGATGCTACTGGAAAAATTATAATCACAGTTATCTATAGAATAAGGGGCAGGATTTGGAATGGTACGTACTGAAAAGACAGAAGTTAGAATCAAGAGGTACTTAATATGGGCACTACTGATTCAGAGAATGGTTAGGATTAATGTAGGTTTGAAACCTGGCTCTGCTTTTTACTGGCCTGTGACTGTGAGCTATTTTCTTAACCTTACTGAGCCTCTGTTACCTCATTTGTAAAAAGGCATTAGGAGCAGGGTGGTAATAATGATACCAGAATCATAGTACATCTGTGAGGATGAAATTATGATGTATATGAAGACATTTAAAGTGCTTCTGACCCATTAGAATTGCCTAGTAAATTATAGCTAACGGGAGAAAAGTGGAAGAGTCTTCTTTTTAGTTTACATGAATTTTTAATCTATGTACTTGGAAAAAGAGCCTCAAAATAGCTCTTCCACCAAGAATCAACTCCATCCACCCATATCTCTGCCTTGATAAGAGAATAGTGAGCACAGTTGTCTCATTTTATATCTAATTCTTCCTCTCACAGCCCTCCCTCAAATCACATCCCCATTATTGCTTCCTGTCATTTCCAGTTTCTGTGCCCCCATTTCTGCTAAGAAAAGCAGAAGTGAGGGAAATGTGAGGGTTTGGGGATTTCTAAAAACTGTTCCTAAGTTCTCCTTGTTACATTATATTAAACTATAGTTATGTGAATATAATATTTTCTGGATCTTTTCTCTGGGAAACACAAAGGAATTTCCCCCATTAGTGTCACATTTTATCTTTTAGAGGACAGGAATTACTATATTGGGCATACATAATATGAGAGTTACGCAGTTATGAGACTTCATTACATCAAAGAAATTCGCTGCTGTATTTTTTCACTCTGTGTCTTGCAAATGGAGAAACTTGGGCTCTTGACTTGCCTCAAGGCCACAGGTAAATTGCTGAGCCTGAACTGTTAGTTGTTTTGTTTTGTTTTGTTCTTAACATTTTATTTATTTATTTATTCGTTTGATGGATCGCTTCTTGGCCTTTTGGCTAAGATCAGGTGTATTTATTTATTTGAGAGAGAGCGTGTGCATTCGTGAGCAGGGAGGGGCAGAGGGGAAGGGAAAATCTGCAGCAGACTCCACACTGAGCCAGAGCCCGACACGGGGCTTGATCCCAGGACCACAAGATCATGACCAGAGCCAAAACCAAGAGTTGGACACTTAACCTACTGAGCCACCCACACACCCCCTGAACTGATATTAATTTAAACATATGAGTTTGCTCTTTTGTACCTCAAAAATGATAGAATATTAGGACCTTTGTCTGATTCATTTTATAAAGCCTCTGGTGTGTATGTAACATGTCATAAAGAACACTTAAATGTAAATATATAGTGTACAGAGTAATAATAAAACTAATTCTCCAGTACCTACCATTAAATTAAAACGCTCTCTATGTGCCCTAACTTATTTTTCTTCCTCCTGCTAACCTCTTCTTCCCCCATGCCCACAGCCTGAGTACAGTGTAATATCCTTGCCTTTCTTTGTTTAGGTTTGAAAAACCTGAGTGCAAGTTCAGCCCTAGGCATGTGAGGAAAGACAAGTATTGTCGCTGTTAGATGACAACTCCCCCCGCCCAGAGAAGGTGAACAGAATCTTTGGTTCATGGCTTCTCTGAGAGCTCCTTAGAGTCCCTTCTGGTGAGGTAAGGGCTTAGGGTTATGCATGAGTCTTAGGAAACAGAGGTTTTTACCACAGCGAAGACATCTTGCAGAGTTGTAGTTTGAATGAATTGTACAACATTGGACAGAAATATGGTCAAACATCACAGGCTGCTGTTTACTGCCTCTAAACTCATGTGGCTTTCCTCCAGTTTTTAAGAGTAGATCAAAGTAAAATGTTCTTGCCTTTTCAGTAAAATGTAAGTCTTCACTGATCCAGGCAGCAAGGCAAGGAGTGGGCGTATAGTAACTCCAGACTTTGCTTAAGACAGCCAAGTACGAGCTCACACAGGCACTTGATTCTCCAGTGAAAATGCTAATGTCATGGCAGTGGGGATCATGGTGATGACTGTCCCTAGTGTGGGCATCTCTCAAGGCACTTTCTAATCCTGATCAATTGCCCTCTGGTTCTTATACACAGCCCTTATCCTGGAACCACTCTTGACCATCCTTCATGCATTTCCCATTCTCTCTCTCCTATTTCCTGCCTTCCTCTTTCCTGGTTTAGTGTCTGGTAGAAAACATTCTTCAGGAGCTTCCTAAGGAAGGTGCGTGGGAGGTAAAATTTTGGAAGGCATCCATGTCTGAAAGTGTCTTTGTATTATTCTTATATATGAAAGAGTGGCTGAAAATAGATCTCTAGGTTAGAAACATTCTTTCAGAATTTTGAAGACAGTGCTTTGTTTGCAGTGTTGGAAATCTGAAAACTTTTTTTTTTTCTTACTGTTATTTGCATTTATTTTATGCAGAATTGACTCCCGAGCCGTAATTTTTGTTTCTTCTGGGATATCTTTGTGTTCTGTGCAGCCTCCTCTTCTGGCTTAGGGACAGTCTGCTCTTTCTCAGTAAGGAGCATCTCAGTGTGGCAGGAGAGCTCCTGTTGGGTTAATCTGACCATGAGCCCTGTAAGTTCTACGCTGCATCTTGGGGGCTTTGTTGACCTGGCTGTGCTCAGTAACCAGAGAATCTACATCTAAACCCTTAAGTTCAGTGTGACTCTGCATTTTTAAGAATGTGCAGTAAAAAATTTAGCACTCTTTGGGCCACCCATCCTTCATCCATCCCCACACTTTGGCCTGGGCACACCTACCAGCTCCACCATTGTAGTGATGGAATGGTATGCATTGCTTCTGCAAATGAAGTGACATCCTTCAGATACTTGGTGGCTTTTTAGATATGCATACCCTTGATGGCTTGGGCAATTTCACATGTGTTCTTAAAGTGAACGCGAAGATTTGAACCTTTTGGTTTGCATCATTTTGTAGGGCTTTCTGGGTCAAGTGAGTAGTGAACCATTTTCAAAGATCACCTCAGGCTGCTTATGGGAAGGACAGAAATCTGAAGACGTTTTGATGCCTGGTCTTTTCTATATGGTCTGCTTTTTTCTTTCTGGAAGCTTTTGGAATTGTCTTTTTGTCTCCAGTGTTCTAAGCTTTTACAGTAGCATGACTTGATACGGTCTGTTTGCCATTCATTGAGTTGAGTATGCAATGGACTATTTAGTTCTTTAAAAAAAAAGAAAAGATTTTATTTTTTTGAGAGAAAGAGAGAGAGTGAGAGAGCGCAGAAGCATGGGGGAAGGGCAGAGGAGAGGGAGAAGCAGACTCCCCACTGAACAGGGAGCCTGATGATATGGGGCTCAATCCCAGAACCCTGTGATCATCACCTGAGCCGAAGGCAGACACAACTCACAGAGCCACCTAGGAATCCCATGGACTATTTCATTCTAAAAACCCACTATCTTACTGTTTTAGGAAATGTTCTTTGACTATTTCGTTGATGAATTCTCTCTGTTTTCCCTGTTTGTTCCCTTCCTCCCTTCCTTACTCTCTCTCTCTCTTATTCAGATGTTAGATCTCCTAGGCTGGTCCTCTAAATTTCTTATTTTTTATCTCTTTGCTCCTTTTCTGGGAAGTCTTTTCTTTCTTTCTTTCTTTCTTTTTTTTAAGATTTTATTTATTTATTTGACAGAGATCACAAGTAGGCAGAGAAGCAGGGGGGGGGGCGGTGTGGGGGAGGGGGAAGCAGGCTCCCTAATGAGCAGAGCAGAGAGTCCGACAGGACCTGATCCCAAGATCTTGGGATCATGACCTGAGCTGAAGGCAGAAGCTTTAGCCCACTGAGCCACCCAGGTGTCCCAAAGGAAGTCTTTTCCATATTCTCTTCCTACCCCTCTGTTGATTTTTTTTTTTTAAAGATTTTATTTATTTATTTAAGAGAGAGACAGTGAGAGAGAGCATGAGCGAGGAGAAGGTCAGAGAGCGAAGCAGACTCTCCATGGAGCTGGGAGCCTGATGTGGGACTCGATCCCGGAACTCCAGGATCATGACCTGAGCCGAAGGCAGTCGTCCAACCAACTGAGCCACTCAGGCGTCCCAATTTTTTTTTTTTTTTAATTCCGGGTAGCAGCCATGTTTTAATTCCTAAGAGCCCTTTATTTTCTTCCTTAAAAAAAAAAAAAAAAAAAAAAAAGCTTAATGAATGCATGGTCTCATAGGATTTTTTTAAAGATTTATTTATTTTTAGAGAATGCATGCACACACACACGTGCAGAGTGAGAGGCAGAGGGAAAGAATCTCAAGCAGACTCCCTGCTTAATGCGGAGCCCCACTAGGGGCTCAAGCTCATGATCCTGAGATCAAGAGTCAGAGGCTCAAGCAACTGAGCCACTCAGGCCCCCCATTATCTCATAGGATATCTCAGTTTATTTTGGGCCTTCTCCCTTTATATATAGGCTTTTGCTTATTTATTTTCCTTATTTGTTTTAGACTCTTCCATTTCACAGGCTCTCCACCCTGTGATGATTATTTGCTATCTGCTTATGATTAAACATAATCTAAACATAACAGCGGATTAGAAGCTCTGTGTAGGTGGGGTTATTGACTGTTGACTTCACAGCAGGGTGATCTGGGTTGGCCATATGTTGGGGAATTCCCAATTAGTATCTCTAGGGTTTTTTCCTTTGCCTGGTCAGATTCCCCAAAGGCGTGTTTCCAGTCCCTTGCCTGCTGGGTAAAGGCCTCACCAGTGCCAGTGTTTCTGAGAGCCAAGGAAGGAGACAGGTCTGAGTTTCTCTACATTCTAATTTCAATACGCATATATTCACGTAATCCCTATTTTTCAGTATGGGACACGCACTGTCAAATGAGCTTGGTACTGTAATCTAGAGATCCTTTGAACCATCACATCCAGGTAATGAGCCTTTAGACTTCTTACCCCCGCCCCAGCAGAATCAATATGGATGTGGGATTGGAAAGCAAATTTAGGACTCTGATATTGCTTTAATAGCTTTTACCCAGTTCTCCAGAGGTAGGAGCTAGACTTCCATTTAGTATGCCTCCTTTGCTTTTAGTTCTGGATTGTTTTGAGAAATTAAGTTGGTTCTTAGCTTACCCCTCCAAATCTGACTTTGTTGTATCTGCAAGGTTAGTGGCCACCTGTCCATCTCCTTTCCAGCTTCCAGATTTTGTTGCGGCTATCTCCCCTCTTGTTCTCCGAGTTCTTGTGGGTTTGTCATTTTACAAGGCTCTGTATTACAGTTTTACTGGGATTTCAATTGGGATTAATATTAGATTGTGTGTGACTTCTTAACCTCAAAGCTTATGTTCTCCTCACTATTAACAAGTGTTGACAGAGAGATTAACACAAAAATCAGCGAAGTCTGTGAGAATCTCTCTTTTTCTTCCATTTTGATTCTCTTTCCTTTTTGGGGAGGGGAGGGAGGGGTGGATACGGTGAGGTTTGAGAGGTCTAAATGTACTAATCCACGCTGTACTTTCTAATAATAGATAGTTCTTACTAAGTACTTTTCCATGTGCTGTGTAGCTAAATACATCTACATTGATCCTCATAATAACCCAATTTGTATCTCCATTCTACCAATGATGAAACAAGCCCAAAGAGGAAATCTGCATTTCCTAAGGTCACACAGTTCTGATATAGTGGAACCAAAATTCAAACCTAGGCAGCCTGACATCAAAGCTTGTTGCTCTTAATTACTATACTATTAAGTACTAGCTATAAATTGGAAAAGTCTCTTTTATGTCTCTTTTCAATTTTATTTACTGTATAAGCCCTTCCATTGCAGAGCTATAGAGATGACTTGAAACATTAACTGGGGATACCCAAGGTGTCTTTTTATATTCCTAGGTCTTTTGTCTATTTTGAACTGACAGGACAATAGTCACAGTGCACTGTTGTATGTGGCTCTGTGCTAAAACAGAAGTTATGTGAATCACTGCAGTCAAGGAAAGACTACACAAATTTCCAAGCCTCCACAGTCCCCTCATCTTATGCTATCTCCTCTAGTCATTAAATGGTACCTGTGGGCCTGAACGTATTTACATTCTTTACCACTGTGAGCAGATTACCCCCCATACATGAACTGGATCTGGAACCCTGGAGGAAATTTTTAATAAATTTTGAAAGTAGAAATTAAAATGCATCAAAGTAAGTTAATTTAATCTTCCTGAAATTAGTTTTCAGTCTTCAAAATACTGTCCTTTTCTGCCTCACTGTGATAAAAGAAACGCAAATATCTTACAGAGAAACTAAAAAGACCAAAAAATGTGTGTAAATGTTCGGAGAAAAGTCATTCTATGAGTCAGGAGTGAAATCTTCTGTCTTCTAGACAGCGCTGACTCTCAGCGAGATGGGGAAATCCATCTTGGCCAATTTAATCATTCTCTAAAAGGCTGGACAACTGTGTGGGTGCTAATGGCATCAGAGAGACACGGTACGCAGGAAACACATCCCACACTTGACAGGATGTTCCCAAGTCAGGAAGGGCATTTCTCTTCCTCAGTAGAATTGTTTCATTGACTAAAGACAACATGAGATCATTGAAATCTCCCCAAAATACCAGAGACTGACGAAAGCAGGATATAGGACATGGTGAGTCTAATGTGATATAGTGGGATCATTTATGACGTCATAATAAAGTGATAGTATTTTGTGTACATACTTCCTTCCAAGAGATTTGAAGAACTTTATGGAGTCAATCAGTCACTAAAGTTTTAAATCTTCTGCGTTCAGAGTACATGGTCCCAGAGATGGGAGCAGGACTCTGGTTCAGTCACAGCCTCTCCTCTCTGAAACTCCGCCACAAGGCTTTTGAAGCTTCCACTTCTGGAATACCACCCAGAGAAGTTTCCTTCCCTCACCTCACCCCAGCTTCTACTGCTTCTCTAAAACATTTCCTTTTTTCATCTTCTTCCAAGTACCTATTTTCATCAAGTGTTAATGTAGACCTTACCTGGTATATAGCTCTTGAACAGTTCCAGCAATGAAATTCATTAATCTTCTTTAAGTAAAGAATGATTTCTCCCTCTGTCTCTCTCTCTGTAAGCAGCAGCAGCAGCTGTCATAGGTAGACCTGAGGACTAGACCCCATCAGTAAGTAGCTGGCAAATGAAAATGTGACAAGAAGCCTTGAGCCACAACTTTGGTGGGTTTTCTGCACTCTTCCATGGTGGCATTCAGAGGTACATAGAAAAATGTGGAATAACAGTCACCTGAGCACTATCTCTAGGGCAGGAATTCTTTTCCTGAAACTTAGCTCAAGAGAACAGTGTTACAAAGACAAAGAAGAGAAGTGAAACTGGTTATGAGCTCACCTGAAGATGTTAGGAACACAGAAACAAGTAGAAAACTCCATTGTTGTAGTGTAAGTTATGACTTGCATTGTTTTTTCTGCTGCAAACTTTGTGGAGAGCACAGTGTGTCAATTTATAAACATTGTGTTTATAGTCTTCTGAGTCTGTGAGAACATTTCTCCTATAGAGTTTCATCGATCATTGCATCTCTAAAGTGATTTTATGTTCTCAAAATTGTCAAAATTAATTAATTTGAGGGGGAATAATTGTCAAAATTAATGTACATGAAAGAAAAGGATCCAAAGAACCTTTGTTTACTTTTCTTGCTTTCTCTCCTCTGCTTTTGACTTAAACTTATCATCTCCTAAAACCCAGCCAAATTCAAATAGGAACCTTCCACCCCCCAACCATCCCAGTTCAACCCCCAGGTTACCATGAGGTTGTCTTTAGTGAAGCAATAGCATAAAAAGTGAATGTGTATTTCCTGGTCTTAGTGTCCAGAAAACTATGTAACTGGTATTAGAAATTGGTATTCTTCTATGCTGGAGCTATATGCAGGCTATTCGTGGTTATTCTAAGAACTTCTTTCTGTTTTTTTTTTTTTTTTTTATGGAATTTTAAGTCTCTCTACATACAGATAATGGAAAATAATCTCTTTAACATCAACATTCTATTTTTTTTAAAAGATTTTATTTATTTATTTGAAAGAGAGAGAGAAAGGGTGAGTTCATATGCACTTGGGCGGGGAAGGGCAGAGGGAGAGGCAGACTCCCTGCTGAGCAGAGAGCCTGATGCGGGGCTCAATCCCTGAGCCAAAGGCTTATGCTTAACCAACTGAGCCACACAGGCACCCCTCAACATTCTATTTAAAATTGATCTGCTTCCTTTCACAGCTCAGGTGCTGCATTATAGCTGTGTGTACGTATAAAGAGGAGACAGGTCAAAAACAAAATCACTTCACATTTTCCTTGGTGTGAGCACTTTATATGGTTTTATCTGAGAAAAATGAGGCCTCCAAACTTAGACCGGCCAAGTGCCATGATGCCTTCCTCCTCAAATACCCCACCTGTTCACAGTTTGCGCCTGTAATAGCCGGTGACCATTTTCAGTGGGAACAATTTCTACTTGAATCAAGCTCCCCTTCTACATTAGATCCTTTAAAGAAAACTGTCCACGGCTGAGTGCAGGAATCTTTTAACTTCCCATTTCACTCATCGAATACCAGCCAGCATCAGAAGGTGCCTGTGGGGGCGTCTGGGTGGCTCAGTGGGTTAAAGCCTCTGCCTTTGGCTCAGGTCATGATCCCAGGGTCTTGGGATCGAGCCCCATGTTGGGCTCTATGCTCAGCAGAGAGCCTGCTTATGATCTCTATCTGTCAAATAAATAAATTTAAAAAAAAAGAAAAAGAAAAAGAAGGTGCCTGGGAATGACACTGGGTGCCTTATCCACTGGGTAGCGGGCTCTAACTAGCTGAATAAAATTGGGCGAGGGGCTGCCCTTCAGTCAGGCTAAGAGAAGTAAATACAGCTTCTCCTCACCATTCCCCCACCACTCCTCCACAATGACAGGAGAGAGGCTGGGCTGAAGGTCGAGAGGTAGGTGAGAAAAGAATCATACTTAAGCACTAACATGCAGCCTCCCCGGGGCCACCTTATCAAACTGGCCCCTGGTTGTTTGCAAGTCATTAGAAGGAAGAGTCATTGCCAGAGACCGAGTGCCCCGCAAGCCACATGGTTTTGAGATCCTTTTTCATATAGGAATTGTATGCGGTTGTGATGTCATTTTGTGTTTTGTTGAGAATGACTTGAGAGAGAAACATTCATAATACTGTTAAGGATAGTGGTAGAGGGGAGAGGGTGAGAGGGTACCTGATTTCACATTTTAAAAATAAAGCAATCTGAGCAAATAAATGAAACAGGAATTTGAAATTCCTGACTCAGGCCTGGACCCCCCACCCACAGATCCTATACTATTCTATCCTGTAAATTTGGAATGGTATCTTCTGTAGCAAATCAGGAGACTGATATTAGATGACTGCTGGTTCGATTATGATTCCACTTTGACCAAAGGTGAATGTGGAGCAAGGGACAATACTTACTCACCCAGCCTCTCCCTCAGCCAGGATGCTGAGTGCTGAAAACCTCCCACCTGTCCCCACTCCTGCTGCCTCTAGGCACTTCTGGCTTCCGCCCTCTCCTGGCTTTTTACGCTGACTGGCTTGCTCTGCGCGTCTGCAGCCTGCAGCCGGCTCCCACTTCCATCCTCACACCAGCTGTATCTCCTCCGTGCCTTTGCCCTCAAGCCTCCCTCTCTCTCTCCCCCACACCGTCCCTCTACCAATGACTCACCTCCTGCAACACACAGAAAATAGAAGCTGTCAGGAGGAGTGAGCTCGTGTTTACACACACACACACACACCCGCACCCCCGCACCTCGCACAGTCAAACCAGTTTATCTCTGCTCAAATCGGTCTTTGTGCTAGAGGTGTTCTCTCTCTCACCTGTTCTCTAGATTCTCTGCCTGTTTTCTCGGGAAACTGGTTCCAACAATCATCCCCTCTATGCCTGTATCTTCAGCTTTTAGCTTGCCGCTGACTTTTTCTGATCAGAGTATAAATATTGTCAAGTCTCTTCCCTCTTTAAAAACAAAACAAAACAAAAAATATCAAACACCTTCTCCCTTCACAGTGAAACTTCTGGAAGTTGGAAATTTCAAAGAGGACACACGACACAGTTTCTGAAATGAAAAAGCAGAATTGATTGTTATTTTTGGTAAGCAAAATAGAGCCATGCTTGTAAGCCAGAGTCTTTCTGAACAAAGCAAACTATGAGCGTATGTAGTTTAGGGAACCAATTGAAATCTCACTCCTGCCCCCGTGGTGTCATCAAAATGACTCCTCCAGGCTGCAGGCCGAGCTTTGGTGTCTCTGTAAGCACTGATACTTATCCTGTCCTTCATAGTCTCTCTGAGAGACTTCCGTCTCCTGGTTCTCCTTTCATCTCTTGCTGTTCCTCAGTTTACATTAAATTGTTTTCTCTTCACTCTACTCTTCAGAAAAGAATATTCCTCATGTTTCATCCTCAGCTTTATTCCCTTGTAAGTCTGTATCCTTCCTGTGATACCTCATCTACTCCGAATGGCTCCACATCGTTATCTCCAGCCCAGAGCCCTCTGCTAAATAGTAGAGTCCTGTCACTGGCTGCCCACTGGATATCTCCAGCCTGGGCGTATCGTGAGCTTTTCTTCTCTGTCTTGCTACCGTCGTTTGTCCCGTCGTCCCAGTCTTCCTTGGTTTTTCTCTCTCCTCATTTCCCACATGAAATCAATGACTAAGTCTGATCAGCTCTGCTCTACTAACTCTCAGAGGGCTCTCTTTCTGTTTTCACTGCCCCGGCCTCCGTTCTCGTCTCTTACTTCAATTATCGCAGAAGCCCCCTACTTGATCTCCTTGCTCAGCCTTCTTGCAGTTTACAGTTTTGATCACTCTAAATTGGGAGTCATTCATGCTCCTGTTTTCAATCCTTTGCTTTACCCCCATTGCCTTTAGGTGGGAAAAGATTCCTTATCACAGCTTACAAGGACCTTTGTGATCTGACCTCTATATTCATTCCGGCCTTTTTTTCTGGCATTTCTCACTGTCATCGCACACTTCTGCGTGAATTGCATCTGACAGCTTGCAGTTCCTCGAATTCAGTGTACTTATAAAGACCTTCCACCTTCAACATGGCATTCCCATTCCTTGCCCAGATAATTCATCTGAAACCTCAGCTGTTGCTTCCTCTGTGGAGACTTCCTAGACTGCCCTCCCCACCCCCCATGTGATTTAAGTGCTCATCCCTTGTCCTCCCTCTTATATTATAGTCATTCGACCACGAACTCCTGGAGGTTAGGGATGACTGTGTGTTTCTGTCTGTATCTCCAGTACCTCCTGCTATTGGCTGGCAGAGAAGTACTCTTTAATGGTTGATGAATGAACTGGAGTTTTCACTGTATCAGGCCACAGATTTAAGCATGTGTACATACGCACACACACACGCATGCACACACACGTAAGTGCACATCCAAAAAAATCCCTGAATCTGATCGAGTCTCTAGATCCAACTATCAATTTATAAGAAAAACAGAGGACCAGAGAATATGTTACACGATACCATAGGGATGTAGTCAGCAAAATCTAAGGGTGGGAAATTCTGTTAGGACAACAGCAACATTTCTTTACTACAATCAAGCAATTGCAATATATGGAGCCTTTTTAGATCCTCATATTTTTTGAAAACTAAATGATGACTCAGATGCACACTGTGTATTTGATATTAAGGAATTATTGTTAATATTTTAGGATGATAATGACATTGTGCCTATTTTTTCTAAGGATCCTTATGTTTAGATGTACGTTCTGACATATTTATAGATGAAATGATATGATGTCTAGGATTTGTTTCAAAATAATCTGAAAGGGAGAATAATCTAGGTGGGGAGACAGATGAAATTGGACTGGCCTGCAGCTGATAGTTATCGAAGCTGGTGACAGACCCCCCAGCAGCTCATTATGCTATTTTACCTACTTTTGTTTGTATTTTTAGATTTCAGTAGTAAAACTTCTATTGTGGCAAAATGTACATAGTGCAAAATTTATGATAACCAGTTTTTCTGTGTTTTTTAGTTTTTTGCTTATGTTCCAGTTACTCTATACCCATTAAATAATCTCATCCCCCAACTCCTACCCCTTGCAACCATTACATTTTCTGTGTGTATGAATTTGACTACTCTCGGTACATCATATAACTGGAATTGTACAATATCTGTCATGTCTGGCTTAATGTCTTAACATAATGTTAACATAATGTCTTCTAGGTTTATCCATGTTATAGCACGTATCAGAATTTTTGTTTCCTTTTTAAGGCTGAATAATGCTCTGTTGTATGCATTTACACATTTTGTTTATCCATCTATTGCTGGGCATTTGGGTTGTTTCCAAAATTTTTCCACAAAGTATCTGATTATGAGAATTCTTTTTTTTTTTTTTTTTAAGATTTTATTTATTTATTTATTTATTTGACAGAGAGAGATAGCTAGAGAGGGAACACAAGCAGGGGGAGTGGAAGAGGAAGAAGCAGGCCTCCCACCCAGCAGGGAGCCCAGCTGGGGGGACACTGGGATCGTGAACTGAGCTGAAGGCAGATGCTTAATGACTGAGCCACCCAGGCACCCCTGGTAATGAGAATTCTAAATATGAGGTATATTGATTATAGTTACCTTGCTGAAGAACTGGCATAAATCTAATTTCTGTGGACATCAGATATTAAGGCTTAAGAGCTTTTAAAGATCTACAGTCCACACAACCCAGGAAGTGCCAGAGACTGCAGGCGGTGGTGTAAAAAGTTAAGAATAGGGAAAGGAAGTTACACTTGTTGTCTAGGATTGCTCAGAAAAGCTCTTGCCCTCATTGGCCTCTACCACCTCTCAGGCAGCTTTTCTACTTCCTGAGTATCCCTACAGTTATTTCTAACACCTATAGCCCTGCCAAATGTATTTTTACCCTAAGCTCAGGAACTACCTTTCAGCAATTTTGTGCCAAAAATAAGTGTGTCACTTACAAGTAAAACAAAAAACAAAGTTTTCATTTGTTCCTGCAGGAGATAAACCAAGTTAGAATGAAAGCTTAAACCAGAAAATGTTTGCATCAAATATTAGTCTGAAATTTGTTCTTAGTCTTCTGGTTTTTGGAAAATTACCCTTTAGACATCCTAAGGAGCAATGGCACAGAGAAGAGCTGTGAGATCTAATCTCAGGTTAGCCTTAAGGTACCCACAGAAAGTTCTGGAGTCAATGTGGAATTTTAGATATTCTCTAGAAGGAGCCATACTATTTAGTTTGTTCTACTATTTGGCTCAGATTCCAGACTCCTTAGACAAGCCCAGAACTATCCCTCTCATCTCACGGTTTCCCATGTTAGAACAATCCAGAGTGGATTGCAGCTTCTGTGGTCACGACTGCCCTGAGCTCAAGAAAATTCTTCCTTATCGTTCTCATCTAAATATATTTCCTGCTTATAGTTTCAGGAGAAGATTGCCTTTTATATCTTCTTCTGGCTATCCAGTACACATTGGATATTTGTCCCATACCCCTTTGTCCTTAGAAGCCCCAGGGTTGGTTTTTTTTTTTTTATTTATTTTTTCCTTTTTAAAGATTTTACTTATTTATTGGACAGAGAGAGAGACAGCAAGAGAGGGAACACAAGCAGGGGGAGTGGGAGAGGGAGCTCAGCTCCTGCTGAGCAGGGAGCCTGATGCAGGGCTCGATCCAGGACCCTGGGATCATGATCCAAGTCAAAGGCAGCCGTTTAACAACTGAGCCACCCAGGTGTCCCAGAAGTCCCAGTTTTGGTTTTAAAGGTTTTGTTTTTTGTTGTTGTTGTTGTTTACTTTTTATTTTGAGATAATCATAGATTCATTTGCAGATGTAAGAAATGGTGCATGGAGATTCCATGTATCTTTTACCTACTCTCCTCCAATGATAGCATCTTGGCAAACTATATTATCACAACCAGAATATTGACCTTGATGCAGTCAAGATAGAGCGATGTCCATCACCACAACATCCCTCCTGTTTCCCTGTTACAGTCATACCTACTTCTTGCCTGACCTCATCAATCCAGGTTGTTGTGGTATCAATAATTTGTTCCTTTTTATCGTTGTTTAGTATTCTGTGATCTGAATGTACCAGTTTGTTTAACTCTTCATCTATTGAAGGACATCTGGATTGTTTCCAGATTTTGGCTATTATGAATAAACATAACTAGTTAAACATTTGAGCACAAGTTTTTAATGTAAACATAGTCTTCATTTCTCTGGGATAAATGCCCAGAAATACAATAACTCAGTCGTGTGGTAGTTGCATATTTAGTTTTACAAGAAACTGCCAAACTGTTTTCTGGAGTGGCTGTATCATTTTAAATTCCCATCAGTGATATACGAATGATTCAGTGTCTCAGCATTTGGTGTTATTACTATTTTTTAGCCATTCTGATAGATGTGTGGTAACACCTCATTGGGTTATAGTTTGCATTTCCCTGATGGCTAATAATGTTGGATGTCTTTTCATATGCTTGTATATCATGTATGTCTTCTTTAGTGCAAGGTGTTAGGTGTTCTTTTGTTTTGTTTTGTTTTTAAGTAAACTCCATCACCATTGTGGAGCTGGAACTCAGGACCCCAAGATCAAGATTCACATTCTCTGCCAACAGAGCCAGCCAGGTGCCCCAAAAGGACTTTGTTCATGTTTTATTTGGATAGTTTGCTTTTTTTTAGCTGTTGAGTTTTGAGAGTTCTTTGTGTTCTAGAAACTTCTTTGTTGAGTATGTGGTTTGCAGGTATTATCTCCCAGTCTGTAACTTTTCTTTTTCGTCTTTTTAACAGGGCCTTTCATAAAGCAGTTTTAATTTTGATAAAGTCCAATTTATCAATTTTTCCTTTTATAGACAGTGTCTAGATACCAAGTCTAAGAACTCTGTATAGCCTGTCATGATGATTTTTCTCCTAGGTTTTTTTCCTAAAACTATATAGCTGTTTAATATTTGAGTCCATGGTCCATTTTGATTGAATTTTTTATATAAGGTATGAGATTTAAATAGAGGTTTATTATTTACTTTGGATGTCCAATTGCTTCAGCACCATTTGTTAAAAAGTTTATCTTTCCTTGGCATATTTGTGTGGGTCTGTTTCTGGGTCATCTGTTCTGTTCTGTTGATCTATGTGCCCATCCCTCTACCAATGTCTCAGAATTTAGATTACATTAGCTCTATAATAGGGCTTAAGATGAAGTAGACTGATTCTTCCCCCTTTATTTTTTTTTCAAAATTGGTTTAGCTATTCTTCTTCGCCTTACCATAAAAGTTTATAATAATCCTGTCTATATATCTACCAAAATATCTTGCTGGGATTTTGATAGGAATTGCTTTAAACACCCACATTTCAATTTGGAGAGATTTGACATTTTTACTGTCTAGAGTCTTCCAATCCATGATCATGGATGGTATTGTTCTGTTCTTCCATGTGCTTGCTGATTTTCTGACTAGGTCATTTGCCAGTTGTTGAAAGAGGAGTATTGAAGTCTCCAGCTGTAATTGTGGATTCATCTATTTCACCTTTACATTCTATCTGCTTTCTTTTCACATTTTTTGCAGCTCTGTTGTTAATATCAATGTAACCCCTCTGTATTTGCTTTGATGAATAGTTTGCAATAGTTTGCATAAGATTTAACTTATTCCATCCTTTAACTTTCCACCAGCCTATATTAGTATATGTGAAATGAGTTTCTTTTAGATAATATTAGCTGGGTCGTGTGTTTTTACCCACTCTACCAGCCTCTTTTTTTTTTTTTTAAGATTTTATTTATTTATTTGACACAGAGAGAGGGATCACAAGTAGGCAGAACAGCAGGCAGAGAGAATGAAGAAAGCAGGCTCCCCACCAAGCAGAGAGCCCAATGTGTTGCTCCATCCCAGGACCCTGGGATCATGACCTGAGCCAAAGGCAGAGGCTTAACCCACTGAGCCACCCAGGCGCCTCTACCAGGCTCTTTTAATTGGTATATTAAAATCCTTTATATTTTGGGGCACCTGGGTGGGTTGGATGGTTGAGTGAGTGTCTCTGCCTTTTGCTCAGGTCATGATCTCCACATCCTGGGATTGAGCCCCACGTCAGGCTCCCAGCTCAGGGGGGAGCTTGGTCTTCCCTTGCTTGTGCTCTCTCTGTCTCTCAAGTAAATAAATAAAATCTTAAAAAAATATATTTCATGGGCTCCTGGGTGGCTCAGTGGGTTAAGCCGCTGCCTTCGGCTCGGGTCATGATCTCAGGGTCCTGGGATCGAGTCCCGCATCGGGCTCTCTGCTCAGCAGGGAGCCTGCTTCCTTCTCTCTCTCTCTGCCTGCCTCTCTGCCTACTTGTGATCTCTGTCAGATAAATAAATAAAGTCTTTAAAATATATATATATATTTCATGTTAGTATTGAAATGTTAAGATTTATACCTGCCATTTTATTTTTTTGTTTTATTTTTCTTGCCTTCCTATGGGCTATGTGAACTTTTTATAGAATTCCACTTTGGTGTACTTATAGTGGGTTTTTTATTTTATTTTTTAATATATAGTATTTTTTTAGTGTATCTCTTTGTATAGCATTTTTCATGGCTTCTCCAGATACTACTATATGTATGTATGTATACACACACACACACACAAAATATCAGTCTGCTGGTGTCATCATTGAAACAAGTTTTCTGTCTTGCCAGGTGGCCTCTTTCCTGGTCCTTTGGCTAGAAAAACAGGCCTTTCTTGGGCTCTTTTTGTCTGTACCCATGGACATTTCTGGATTTCTGGCTTCTTTAGCTCCAAGTCTAGGATATATAAGGCAAAAAGAAAATCCAGGGAACACACTGCCATGTCATTCATCATGCCCCCAGGTCCCTAGCCAGTCTGCTTTTTTCTCTCTACCTTTCACAGTCTTTTTTTTTTTTTAATTTCTCAAAAAAAAATTTTTTTTTGCTTTATGGGGAAAATAGGCATAAATCTCATTTTATACTGTAATTTTTAAAAATTTTATTTTTAAGCAATCTTCACAGCCAACATGGAGCTAAAATTATCAACCCCACGATCAACCCCTCCACCAACTGAGCCAGCCAGCCACCCCTGTGCTGAATTTTATATCTTAAATGTGTTTGGAAACATTTTGATTTGGGGGAACATCAAACTTTCAAAGTCTTTCTGTGTATGTTTTGTATAATGGCTAGGGGTTTTTGTTGTAATTAGTGGCAGAGGTAGGAAAAGTAGATCTACTCCCATCTTCCTAGAAGTGGAACTCCCTCCCAGTTTTATTTTTGATCTAATGTAGAATTAAGGTAAATTTTCTTTTTCTTTACTGTTCTGAGTATACCTCTGACTCTGACCCAGCCCACTAGATCCAGCCTTGGAATTTACCCCAGAAGTCTGCTCACAGCTAGACTCTTACAGAGTTTCAGGCGAGTACTCTACTCTGTATACACATCTTTCTTTCCTGTGTCTTTCACTTACACTCCTTTGTTTGCATTGTTTCAGATAGAGAGCTGGTAGACCTCTAAACCACAAGATGGTGCCCCAGAGCAGTTCAAGCTAATCCTTTTCTGTTCTTCTCTGGCCCCTATTTTTAACTTAATATTAGCAAACTCAAGGCTGTTTATCTAAAGCAGCATATGGCTCTGAAGACCCAACTGTGTTTTTCTTTAAGCCACATCTTTCCGGTTGCATGAAAATTTAAGCAATCATTAAAAAAAAAGTTATTGTTTGAATTTTTTTTTTCCTATCTTTCATTTGGTGAGAATTCATATGGAAAATTTTAAAAGTAATTGTCATTCCTCTTAGTGAATCAAGTTGCCATTTTGTAATTGGGCTCACTGAAAATAATCCTAAAGGAAAGGAATATTATAGGGGTGCCTGGGTGGCTCACTCAGCTAAGCAGTTAAGCATCTGACTTCCTCTCAGGTCATGATCTCAGGGTTCTAGGATCTAGGATGGAGCCCTGCATCTACCTCCGCACTCAGCAGGAGTCTGCATGTCGCTCCCATGTTCTCTCACTCTTTGCCTCTCCCCCTCCCCCTCCTCATGCTGTCTCTCTCTCAAATAAATAAAATCTTTTAAAAAAGAAAGAATGTTATGTGTGCATTCTGAAGGAGATGCACCTCTCTGAATGTCTTTTGAGGTATTTGAATCAGAGAGCCAAACTTCCTTACAGTATAGATGTTTGCTTTTGATTACTAGCCTAACTTTATTTTTTAATTTTTTTAATATTATTTATTTATTTGACAGAGAGAGACACAGCGAGAGAAGGAACACAAGCAGACAAGCAGGGGAGTGGGAGAGGGAGAAGCAGGGTTCCCACCGAGCAGGGAGCCCAATGTGGGGCTTGAACCCAGGACCCTGGGATCATGACCCGAGCTGAAGGCAGCTACCCAGGCGCCCTAGCCTAACTTTTTAGATGATGGCTTAAAGATTATATGAAAATGTATGGTTATTCCACTGGTAGATACATGTGAACAGTCTTCAGGTGGTAGGGTATGAGTGGTTGCTGCTTTGTCTTTCTTCTGGTCTGTATTTTTCAAGTTTCGATAATGAGCAACTTTTATGATAGATAAAAATAGATGTTGAATATATTCGTCAGCTAAGCAGAAAATATTTATTAACCATCTAACAAATGTAGATTCGGCATATATTTTTTCCTAGCCTTAATAGGCTCGCTAAAGACAGGGACCAGGTCTTTTTTTTTGAGATTTTATTTATGTGAGAGAGAGAGAGAGAGAGCAAGGGGACTGGTGAGCAGAGACAGAGGGGGAACCAGAGTTCCTGCTGAGCAGGGAGCCTGATGTAGGGCTCCCTCCTAGGACCCCCGGGATCGTGACCTGAACCAAAGGCAGACTCCTACCCAACTGAGCCACACAGGTGCCCCAGGGACCAGGTCTTTCAAAATTTTGTAAGCTAAGATACCTACCATGTGCCTTATATGTAGAGAGACCTGGGAAACAACTGTTGAATGAACATAGAAGCCACTATTCCTACCTTTGAAGGAAGGAATTCTGTATTACTGGTTATAAAGCTTTGACTTTAGAGGCCTTACACTGGTCTTGATACATTTTTCTGCTTAAGTATTAGCACACATTCATTGGGCAAGTTGTGTCCACTCTGTCTTAATTCTAGAACTAATAATTAGGGATAATAAAAACAACTACAGTTTCCTAAAATAATAAGATTAGTAATGGAGTAGGATAGATGATATAAATCCAAAGCATCAAACAGTAATATTAAAAATTTGACCCTAACTAAATTTATTCTTAGACTGTTAGAGAGTCTACACAGATATAATATTTAATTTGTGCTAAAGCAATGTTTAACAACTGACCAAATAAATGAATGAAGTTTTATTGATTAAAGAATTTTAAATAATATCCTAAAAAGCTTGAGAAGAAGTTAAGAGTTAAGGGAAGCTGGATTAAAATCAGTGCTTTTTACAGATGCCTGGGTGGCTTAGTTGGTTAATCGTCTGCCTTCAGCTCAGGTCATGTTCCCCAAGTCTGAGGATAGAGCCCCACATCAGGCTTGCTGCTGAGTGGGGAGCCTGCTTCTCCCTTTCCCTTTGCCTCTACTTTTGCCTGACAGAGAGACAGATCTCTCTGTCAAATAAATAAATAAAATTCTTTTAAAATAATAATAATAAAATCAGTGCCTTTTCCAACCAAGACTCAAGAATATTAATGGTTTCTTCAGTGACTTTCAATTCCTGATTTCATAGGCTTAGAAACTGTTATAAAGAACTTCTGTATTTCTGATACAATATTAATAACTTAATTTTTCATTAACTTTTATTTTACTTAGTAATATCCATTTATAGCTTAGTTTAGTAAGTTGTAAATAAAAGTAATCTATGGACTTCTTATGAAAGATTGAATATAAGCAAGCTTACCAAGTTACTAGATTTGTTAAAAATCCAGACTTTTGAGAGGCAATTATGTGCACACAAGATGGGTGGGAAGTAGAGAAAATGGGAGTAAATTCACTGAAAAGGAGCTAGAGAATAGAAATTGACTGATCTTTGAGTGGAAAAAAAGGATTTCAGTGAAAGATAGCAGTCTCACCAGAATCATGGCATAGAAAAGTTGGCTGAAAAGACACAATCTAGTCCAGGCATATACAAACTGTATAAAAAAAGAGAGAGAGAGAACCCTTTATTCAAGTGGAAACTTATGCAGAATATGATATAAATATACAAAAGCTGAGATATTTTGGTTGAAACAGGGTGGAGACTAAAATGCATCCTCCTTGAATCTCCCTCTGTCTATCCCAGTGGACTCTGTCGTACGCACTTGAAAAACAATTCATCCTGTCTCTGCTTAGAAATACCCCCTAGACCCACTGAAATGTAGCCTGACTAGTAGGCAGGTGGTAGACATTTATTTGTAATAAGGAAACCTTTTCTTCAGGCTTACAAAGATAGAAAATTATTTTAAGGAACATTTTTTCACCCCTTACCAGAAAAGAGTGTTTTACCATTGAGACTAGCAGCTGGAGGATCTACTCCACTTTGAGAGTCTTCCCTTGACTGTCTTTGTGTTTTCTAGCTCTTGGATGTGGTCTCCCAACTAGCCAAGCAGAATCTGCAGCTGCTGGTCCTGGGCCGAAAGCACATGCTAACACAGCACTCCAGGTGGAGAAAGGATGAGATGAAGAAGGTGCAGCAGCAAGCCAGCTGCTTCTTTGCCGACAACATGTAAGTACTGAAGGTACTAGGTGAATTACCCTAGGCCCAAGTCATCTGCTTGGTAGTTACCTATTTTCGCCATTTTTAAAGTACATGTGTATGAATCCAAAAAAGGATTTGAGCAGCTTACAAAAATACACTTCCTACAGCAGGATACATTTAAATAGATGAGGAAATCAGGATAAAGGAGAACTAGGAGGAAGATAAAGTCAGAAGTAAGAGGAGTACACAGAATGCATGCTATAAGGTCCTACAAAGATCATTCAACAGATATTTTATATAAATGAGCACCTTCAGTGTTCTTGGAAAACAGCGGTTGTTCACGAAGTCCCTGCCCCTTCTTGGGACTTAACATAAACAGGTAAACAAATAAAAAGATAATGTAATTCCAGGCAGTGGTTAATGTTAAGAAGACAGTATAGCAGAGTAAATACGTAAGAAAGGATGAGGTAGGGGGTGGGTCAGAGGGTAGTAGATGGGGTGGTCAGGAATAGCCTTTGGGAGAGGACAGATACAAAGAGAGGGAGTCACTTGAGAAAATAGGAGGGTGGATGGAAGAACATACCAAGCCGAGGGAATGGCAGGTGTTCAAAAAGCCAGGGAGCCAGGAGTGTGTTTGGCATTTTGGAAGACAGCAAACAGACCAGTGCAGATGAGCTGTAGCAGTGGGAAGAAAAGTGGTAGGTTCCAAGGTCAGGGAAAAGGCAGGGACCACAGTACAGAAGACCTTGTGGGCTCTGGCAGGCAAGCAGAGAACGTGAATTTTATTCTAACTATAGAGGTAATGCTGCCGTGAGTGAGTGTCTCAGGAAGCCAAAGGAACATGCTAAATAAGGTCAGTGACAAAATGGTACAGTGTCCATAAAGAAGAAAGCATCAGCTCTGGAGGGGCACAGATCCTCAACAGTACATGTAAAGTTTTAAATGCACATAGTTTTGGGGCGCCTGGGTGGCTCAGTGGGTTAAAGCCTCTGCCTTCGGCTCAGGTCATGATCCCAGGGTCCTGGGATCGAGCCCCGCATCTGGCTCTCTGCTCAGCCGGGAGCCTGCTTCCTCCTCTCTCTCTGCCTGCCCTCTGCCTACTTATGATCTCTCTCTCTCTCTGTGTCAAATAAATAAATAAATAAAATCTTTAAAAAAAAAATAAAATGCACATAGTTTTACATCTGATATATGTGGTGACAAAAGTTTATTTCTAACCTTGCATGGATAATGTGTGTCCCTCAGCTGATCTAGGTTTCATTATACTGAATGTGATAGCTTCAGGATTTGTCAGTATTCCCCAAGTTCTTTGTTCCTAAAAGGGTAAAATGGCTCCCAGTACATGGAGCAGGAGGCTAAGCCCTCATTCAGATCCCAAACCAATCCCTTTTATCTTTAGGTAAGCCCTTTTCCATACTCCGGGAAAGGGTTGCTTCTCTGTCTCCCAAGAGCAGAAGACAACAATAACGTCCTTCACACCCTCGCTTTAGGCAACAGTGGGTAGACATGAGGAACACAGGCTTTAATTGGTCTGCCCAGTTTCAGAGCATGGCCCTGCCACCTCCCATCCGGGAACGTATTTCCCATCTCTGGCTCTTCCCCATATGTAACCCCTACAGGGTTATTGTGAAGATTAAATGAGAGGATACCTGTAAATAATATATATAAAACTGTGGCAGGGCACCAAGTACATGAATCATATTTGTAGTGCTGTTATCATCACTATTCTTTTTCTTAGATGGAGGAATTGGATAAATGCAGTGGTAAAACCAAAGAGCTTGATGGAAATTGGTCCCATGCCTGGCTTGGGACTTGTATTTATTATGTCCTTTCAAGTGACTTTCTGTGGTTTGGATTTGAATATCTAAGTTTTTAACCTTAATTCTGTTTTCCACTAACATGCCAAAGAAGTCTTTTTAGACATATACTCCAGAGAACAGCAGAGTGAATCCCCATGTAACTGTTACCCAGCTCCAGTGATTACCATCATTTTTCTCATCTCGTCCCATATAACCCCTTGCATTTTTTTTTCTCTTCCTCTCTCTTTTTCCTAGAGATTTTTAAAGCAGATAGATTCCAGTCATTTATCGTTTCATTTGAAAAAGTTTGTTATAAAATAAACATCAAATGGTCCCACTTTGGGTCATTTGGATCAAGGCATAAGACCTAGCCCATGCTGCAGTCCGAGTCTCCTGAGCCAAGGCAACCCCTGCTGTTCTCACAGCACACCTCCTCCAGTGCGAAGTGCTGAGCTTGAGGGTCTGTTGGAGAGTGAGTCACAGTCTGTTCTCAAAGTAGGAGATGCCTTCGGGTGTGGATCTGGGTGACTTCCCAGAAGCTGCTATGAGATACCAGTTTTAGCTTTAAGGCAGCCCATTATTTTTGGTAGCTTTGCTGCAGGGAAGTGTCATCCTGTCCTACTAATATTATGAACATTTTTTGCATTTGAGTGAGGAAAGGGAAAGGAAGTAAGGGCGTGCTCTCTGGTGCAAATGGGCACAATACCCAGGGCATCCAGAGAACAAAGTTTGGAATGTGAAGAGATAATTATTGTTAGAATTTCCCAATCGAGCCAAATTGAGCATTTGCATTCCCTTCCCCTTAGCTTTCCATTTTTTGTTCTAGATAGTGCTTTCTACTAACAAAAGACTTGGAGGTGGTTGGTTTATAAGCATCACTGGGATTATGTCACTTAAGACTAAGAGCACTGGGATACCTGGGTGGCTCAATGGGTTAAGCATCTGCCTTCAGCTCAGATCATGATCCCAGGGTCCTGGGCTCCTCCTTTGCAGGGGTAAGGGGTATTTCTTGCTCATCAGGGAGTTTGCTTGTCCCTCTCCCTCTGCCCCCATCCAGCTTGTGCACTCACTCTCTGTCTCTCATATAAATAACTAAATAATGTCTAAAAAAAAAAAAAAAAAAAGAATGCAGAGCACCTCTGAGGAAAGCAGGATAAGAAGTAAGAATCATGGTTAAGAATGGTATCGTCTGCCTCCCTGGGGCTGTGCTTGATTGTCTTCTTTTTCCTGCCTGGCTCAGCTCAGAGGATGATCCGTTCCTTCTGTATGCCACACTACACTCGGGGAACCACTGCAAGTTCATCACAAAAGATCTGATGCGGGACCACAAGGCCTGTCTGCGTGATGCCAAGACCCAGCGTCTCTTCTTCAAGTGGCAGCAGGGACATCAGCTAGCAATTGTTAATGGGCTTACAAGATCAAAAATAACCTTTCAGGTTTGTTATCTGTTCTCCATATAATGTCAACAAAGGCTGGTATAGTCAAAGAATGTTGTGACTCATTGGAGGTTTTAATTGCTTGGTTTTTCTCAGCTTTAGGTTGGTACTTGGAATTAGCCAGTTCCTGGAAACAGAAAGTTTGCCAGGGCAAAAGTTTTCATAGATCAGCCCCACATTAATTGACATAGTGAAAACATCTGCAATGTCATCAGTTGTGACTTCAATTATGTCACTGATTATAACTTGTTTTTTATTTTCATACATGTTTTTTATTTTCCTGATACTTGTAGTAGCTGAACCTTCCTTATCCTTTATGCTTCATCATATTTCTGCTAAGAAACTCCTTTTTCCTGTTAATCCACTTCTGCAGCATAGTCTCAGCTGAGTTCTCCTTTGATTCTAGTTTAGATTCCTGCAAATTTAAGGAATGTCTCTGGGTGAAAGTGAAGGGAGAAAATCCAAAGGCAAGTTATTATAGAAAAATACACTAGTGAATGATAAATGTGGTCCAGTGGTCAAAAAACATACAAAACAAAAGATCTATACAAATAATCAAGACTATAGGAAATGATACAGGATGACTGGCTTGGTTTTCTCAACAACAAAAAATTACAAGAATAGAGATGAAAAGTAAAGCTCTATTTAAAATTAAGAGATAATTGGGACACCTGGGTGGCTCAGTTGGTTAAGCAGCTGCCTTCGGCTCAGGTCATGATCCCAGCGTCCTGGGATCGAGTCCCACATCGGGCTCCTTGCTTGGCAGGGAGCCTGCTTCTCCCTCTGCCTCTGCCTGCCACTCTGTCTGCCTGTGCTTGCTCTCGTTTCTCTCTCTATGACAAATAAATAAAATAAAAAAATCTTTAAAATTAAGAGATAATTTAGTAATAACCTAATTTCAACTGTTGTTCAAAAAAATCAACTGTAAAATATATGTATGCACATGTAATACTTGGGGAAATGTGACTAGTAGATATCTGATGGAAAGGAATTAACTCTTAAGTGTAATAATAGTATTGAATTTATATTTATAAAATGGATCTTATCTCTTAAAGGTACATATTGACTATTACAGAAGAAGTGATACAATATCTGAGATTTGCTTCATAGTAATCTTCGGGGGTGGTAGGATGAAATAAATTTAGCCATGTGTTGATAATGGTTGAAGCTGGGTGGTACCTGGGAGTTCATCATACCATTTCTCTACGTTTGCGTATATGAAATTTTTCTCTCACATGGAAAACTGATAAAGGCAAGTAAAGGGATACTATCGCCTATAAATGTAATAATACTCCTACAGAGAATCTTTAACCTCAAAAATGAACTCACCCCCAAAAAAGGAACCCCTAATACTAGGGTTCATCTTCATAGAGCTAGTTGCTCTTGTTAAGTAAGAGAGAATAATCCTGAAGCAAACGAGAAGTTGTCAGAAAAGAAAGGGAAATGGCCAGGTAACCCCTCAGTGTTGTTCTCAATGTTTGGTTCCCTTTTAAATTCAACAGCATATCCCCAGTTACAACACAGTGGTGCAGACAACTGGAGACTCATGGCACATACCATATGATGAAGACATGGTGGAAAGATACTCCTATGAAGTGCCAACCAAATGGCTGTGCCTTCACCGTAAGACGTAAAGACTCTACCCCATGCTGAACTAGTGTGTGGGTGCCCTCTGGTTGGCATCAGAGCTCTTCGGTCGATGCTTGTTCAGAGCAGTGCTCCTGCATGCACAGTGGCAGGAGCCACTTTGTCCTGTTTGGTCCCATTGGTTTGCATGTCAACAAATTGACCTTTTTTGGATTAAATAAAACATAATATCTTTTCATAACCAGTTGCATTTGTTTTTGGAGACTGAATCCATACTTAGGGAACTCAAGGCAGAATGAAGCCTACATTCTGGTGGGCCAGCTACCCCACTTAACCTGGGCAACAAGTGCTTCCCATATCCATTTTGCTACTCCTCACCTCACGTTCCACGTCCCCCAACAGCAGAATCGATGCATCGAGGCCTAGGCTGCTCATGTTGTTTCTAAACCCCTTCTCCCATTTCTGATATTATCTCATCCTGTACAGATTTTCTCCTACTCACAATGAATCACTTAATGTCCTCTGTGATAAACTGGCCAAGATATCAGAAGCTTATTGGCAACTTTTACTTACCACCCAATGATTTGGGTTGGAGGAAAAGGAGCAATTCATTCTCTTTAGCCTCTGGCCATTTGCTCTTCATTCTATAATGCCTTTTTCAGATTAGTTCAATGTTTTGTGAACACTATTAACTCTATTGCTCAGCATATGAGACTTCTTTAAAGGATGCAGATTTTTTTTTCATTTAATCAAGTTTGACTTAGTTTAACAAGTCATAACTTTTCATATTTGCCTCTGTTTTACCTACTTGCCAGCAAGCTTACACCTCACTGAACCTTGATTTTAACTGGAAATATTCATGTCCCAATACTTTATGTTCTTTACTCAGTCATACATACTTACTGTATGGTTTAATATTCAGGAATAGGCCAAACCAATCTGTGGTGATAAAAATCACAATAGTAGTTTTCTGAGGCACGGGCTGGAACTTTCTGGAGGGTGATAGAAAGTTCTATATATTTATCTAGATGATGCTAACTTAGGTGTATGTGTATATTAGTCAAAATTTATCACACTAAATACTTAAAGTGGATGCATTTACATCAATATGTCAAAAAATGTTAACATTAAAAAGATAATTATCTAGGGAGGCCTGGGTGGCTCAGTCAGTTGAGCTTCTGGCTCTTGGTTTGGGTTCAGGTCATGATCTCCTGGGTCATGGGATTGAGCCTTATGTCTGACTCCTCACTCAGCAGGGAGTCTGCTTGAAGATTCTGCCTCTCCTTCCTATTTGCTTGCACATGCTCTGTCTCTTTAGAGCTCTATAAATAGATAAATTTTTTCTTAAGATTTTGTTTGAGAGAGAGAGAGAGACAGAGGAGAAGCAGGGAAAGCAGCAGAGGGAGAGGGAGAAGAAGACTCCTCCCTGAGCAGGGAGTCTGATGTGGGGCTAAATCCCAGGACCCTGGGAACAATGACCTGAGCCGAAGGCAGGCAGACAGTTAACTGGCTAAGTCACCCAGGTGCCCTAATAGATGAATCTTTTTTAAAAAGAATTATTTACATGAAATAAACAAGTAAATTACCTCATTTACATAAAGCCATATACACAATTGTTAAGTAGGGCATGTAGTATGCAGAGAGAGACTATCCAGGAAAAACCCAGGAGGGGATGTTTCATCTCCTTATCCATTTACTGGATCCTACACTGCTGCACACCTAGACAAAATAGCTCTCCAGGGAAGTGCTTAATAAATTGATAATACTGAAGATGCTAAGGGTCGGAAAATTCTCTTAATCCAATCTGGTTATCTTCTACATTTCACAAACTACATACTTAGAAAGCTGTGCTTTCAGAGAATTAACCTTTTTCTAAACGAACTATCCTAGTTTTAGGAAAAATTTTTGAAAAGAAGAACGCATTTGTTAACTAAACTTTTCTAGAAGACTAATGCAAAGCCCTTATAAGGAGCATGTGGAGAATGGGGGAGGATACAAAAGGAATCCTGGAATGTTAAGAGTAGGAGTGATCCTTGAAGACCATAAAATCCATCGGTAGCATTTTATAGAGGAAGGACAGACCCAGAAAGATGGAAGGGCTAGTTAGGGGAGGGGACCCACAGCTAGTTAGGTTTCAACCATAACCCACCTTCCCTGATTCCCACCCAAATACTCATTCTTCTTCACACTGATTTAGGCTAGAGTAGTTCATAAAAACTCAGACAGACTGAATGGTAGAGTACCCAGTATTTAGATTCAGGAAGTCTGTTAGCCACATAAAAGAAAGGGGGCAGGGCACCTGGGTGGCTCAGTGGGTTAAAGCCTCTGCCTTCAGCTCAGGTCATGGTCCCAGGGTCCTGGGATCGAGGCCCACATCGGGCTCTCTGCTCAGCTGGGAGCCTGTTTCCTCCTCTCTCTCTGACTGCCTCTCTGCCTACTTGTGATCTCTCTCTCTCTCTCTGTCAAATAAATAAATAAAATCTTTAAAAAAGAAAAAAAAAAGAAAGAAAGAAAGGGGGCAGATTGAGAGCAAAGAAACAAGGGAGTACCTCTTTAAAGGGTCCACATCTGTAAAATGGCTCATTGGTGTAGAAAATTGGGTAAGGAAATTACATTATTTTTTAACGCTTTAATACTGTTCAATAAAACTCTGGGAAGGACAGTTGGTTGAGCCTCTTGGTTTCGGCTCAGATCGAGATCCTGAGATCCTGAGATGGAGCCCTGTTCAATAAGGGGCTGCTTGAGATCTCTCTCCCTCTTCCTCTGCCCTTCCCCCTTGTGCTCTCTCGCGCGCTCTCTCTCTCTCTCTCTCTCAAATACATAAATCTTAAATACATACATACACACAAACAAACAAACCCTGGGGCTCCTGGCTGGCTCAGTCAAAAGATGGGACTCTTGATCTTGGGGTCGTGAATTCAAGCCCCACATTAGGTGTAGAGATAACTAAAGAATAAAGATTTAAAAAAAAATAATAATAAAGTCCTAATTTCTGGTTGACCGGAATTGAGGTACATCTGTTCTTTGTTTTTTGAGTAGGGCAATTCTAGGACTGTTCAGGGTAAATCACACTGACACAGGACCCTGGCGAATGCAGAGATCTGACGGAAGGAAGGCAGCTGGTACCAAACACTTGGGCTGCCCTTTTGTGTTCTGATCACCTGCGTGGAAAAGAAAAAGCTACATGTCAAGCAAGGTCCGAGACAATGGGAAGAGGAATTCTTTTGAAAGTTGTGCTCTCAAAAAAAAAAAAAAAGGAAAAGAAGAAGAAAGTTGTGCTCTGGATTGATATCATTTAAGTCAGCTATGAACAAATGAAGGCATTGAAAGGGCATTGACTCTGCCACTGATAACTGCTTCTGAGTGCTTTGTGCTTCCCCCTGACATGCTCCTGAATTTACAGTCTCTTTTCCTTACTACTATTCTGTAGACCCCAGAATGAGAAGATCTCAAATGGGAAGCCTGAGTTAATGATTCAGGACTTACGTTGGCACTACCTCACCTCTGGTGTCTTGTTCTTCACGTTAAATTAATTTTTGTCTTCAGGTTTGCACTTCAGTAGAATGGCTTGCTCTTTGGTCCTTTTTTTTTTTTTTTTTAAGATTTTATTTATTTATTTGACAGAGAGAGATCATAAATAGGCAGAGAGGCAGGCAGAGAGAGAGGAAGGGAAGCAGGCTCCCTGCTGAGCAGAGAGCCTGATGCAGGGCTTGATCTCAGGATCCTGGAATCAGGACCTGAGCTGAAGGCGGAGGCTTTAACCCACTGAGCCACCCAGGTGCCCCTGCTTTTTGGTCCTTTAACAGGTTTGTCACTTTTTTTAAAATGGCCCTGATGCACCATAAAATGCATCATATATGTTCATGTTAGATTTCTTTTTTCGCTAATACTTACATTCTAAAGCAGGAATGGAAAGGAAGAGTGTGTTATATGGGCACCTGAATTCTGGTCCGTCATGGTGAGTCTTACATTCATTGGCTAAAAATTAATATGATCAGGGTAATTGAGGGCAAAGCTAAATGGAGTTCAGATCTGGTATTTCAGCCATCATTCAGTAATCTGGAATTCCTAGAGTGAAAAACATCTAAAGGCACCCTTGTGGGAATGACTGGGAATATAGGAATATAGACCACTGAGATGAAATGGTGATATTTAGATTTAGGTATTCTTTAAGGCTGGGACATAAGCAGATCGAACTCTCAGTATAAGCAAAGGGACTTCCATTTAGAGATCTGCCTAGAGAAAGCTATAGAAAACAGTGAGATGAAAAAATACAAGAGAAAGCTGGTGCAGCCACTCTGGAAGGCAGCATGGAGGTTCCTCAAAAAGTTGAAAATAGAGCTACCCTATGACCCAGCAGTTGCACTATTGGGTATTTACCCTAAAGATACAAATGTAGGGATCTGAAGGGGCATGTGCACCCAAATGTGTATAGCAGCAATGTCCACAATAGCCAAACTATGGAAAGAACTTAGATGTCCATCGACAGATGACTGGATAAAGTTGTGGTGTGTGTGTGTATATATATATATAGTGTATATATATGTATATATACATACACACGGGTGTGCGCACAATGGAATACTATGTAGCTATCAAAAATGAAATCTTGCCATTTGCAATGACATGGATGGAACTAGGGGGTATTATGCTGAGTGAAATAAGTCAATCAGAGAAAGACAAGTATTGTATGATCTCCCTGATATGAGGAATTTCAGGGGCAGGGCGGGGGATTTGGGGGTAGGGAAGGAAAAAATGAAACAAGATGGGATCTGCAGGGAGACAAACCATATGAGACTCTCAATCTCACAAAACAGAGGGTTGGTGGGGGAGGGGGGATAGGGAGAGGGAGGTTAGGTTATGGACATTGGGAAGAGTATGTGCTCTGGGGAGTGCTGTGAAATGTGTAAACCTGACGATTCACGGACCTGTACCCCTGGGGCTAATAATACATTATGTGTTAATAAAAATAATTAAAAACAAAAAATAAAATAAAATTCTATGTCCCACACTTAAAAAAAATAAAATAAAGAGAATACCAATGAGTAAATGCCATAAATCTTGAGAAATAATCTTTAATTTCTCTTAACATGTCTATTTCATGGTGTTTCATAATTCCCTAAAGCTCTCTGTTCTGAGGTTTGTTTTTTGTTGGCAGTATTCCACTCAGTCCTTCCACATACACCACATACACCACTTGCATTCAACTGGGAATTAAAATAAACAGGAAGACAATTATCTAGTCACTGATGGCAGCTAAAAATAGTTTGTGTTGCCACTAGATTGCTCACAGTACATTCTTATCAAATGGATTATTAAGGTAACCATGACGTGTTGTAAATAGCAGCTGTCATATGAAGGGTTTTTGGTAGTTTCTGACAATAAATGTGACATAAATTTCAACCACATTAAAATAATTATCCCTTGGGCGCCTGGGTGGCTCAGTTGGTTAAGCATCTGCCTTCAGCTCAGGTCAGTCCTGGGATTGAGCCTCTGTATCGGGCTCCCTGCTTGGTGGGGAGCCTGTTTCACCCTCTCCCTCTGCCTGCCGCTCTGCCTACTTGTGCTCGCTCTCTCTTTCTCTGTCAAATAAATAAAATCTGTAAAATAAATAAATAAATAAAAATAATTACCCATCTTCTCTTTGGTGTTAATTAAAATCCAGCCCACAAGACCAAATACTTGAGAAATCACTGCTAGAGACTGTCATTTCTAATGGTAGAGACAAATTCATTTTTAAAGAGACCAGTTCAGATTGCCCTTTCACTCTCAGCTGGACCAGAACATTACTTGGTATCAAGTTTAGTTCACATCAAAATACTTAAAATAAATTATTAAAACAGATTTATTTTGCTTTCTATGACTACATTAGAACAGAGAATGCCAGTGCCCTAACAAGTGCCAATGGAATTCCCTGACAATTCTACTGTTCATTTGGCCATTTCAGGCAGGGCAGTGTCCCAGCCTGGGAGAAGAGAATGGGCCTCCACACCTCCATGAAATAGGTTCCTTTGAAAGTGGTTATGGCGGGTCTTCCCAAAGGTAAGATGTACTATATTACCAAGTTGTTTTTTTTTAACCCCAAGATCAAGACGCGTGCTTTACCAACTGAGCCAGCCAGATGCCCCTATCACTAAGTCATTAAAAATAAAATATTCTTATAGTTTCTTCCTTTCTTTAGTGACCTTGTCTTAGAAGCCAAAGCTGCATTTTTTTCTATTCTCTGCTCCAAAGCTGAGCTATCTATTGCTACTAAGTTTTTACACATATATACATATATATATATGCCTATTACATATATATAATTTTTAAAGGATCATTCTCTATAAACTCTTGTAACTTTTTTTTCACCTGAGAGAAAATGAAAACTTCTTTGTTTGTATAGTCTTCTACCACTTCATCCTCATGAACTCTAATCATAATAATGTGAATTCCTAAAGAGGGGTGGCTGAATTAAGCTAGGGCCTTGTTGTCTACCATAAAATACTACTTGCAGAGGTGTGTACTCAAAGTCCTCAAGGCTTCCTTGAGTTCAGGAGGAAATTCGTGTTCCAGGAAGCTGTCACGCTGATAATATCTATTGGCTCAAATGAAGGGTCATGTCCTTTGGCATTTAGTCTAGTTTTCGCAGGCATGGTCAGATCTTTGAAGAAATAGGTCTTTTCCAAGTTAGACCCTCTAATGTCTAAGTACTAAAGAAACTCGAGTCATACCAAGTTTTTGAAGAGAGTATCATGAAGGATCACTGCTTTACACAGATAAAGAGCTTTTTATCTTTTAAAGCAAATCACATAGCTCTTTTTGTACTGACACACCAAGGGAAGTTTATGTGAGGAAATCAGAGTCGAACAGCCTGTGCTTTGTGTCAGTAGATTTTTTTATTCCCACCCACTGCCGTTAGGCCCAGATATTCCAACACCACCCATGTTTTGGTCTCGTTTCTTAACCTTTAGGTCATTTTGGCCCCCTGTGAGATGGCCAACTTGAGCCTTTTAAATTACTTAAAAGTGTTCCAGCTTCAGAATTTCAAACTTTCGAGTTCTTCATTTGGACCACAACTTGTTATCCGCCCCACTCCTTCATCCCAATAACCAGCTCATTGGTGTGTTCTGAGATCCATCCCTTCTTATTTTAAAGGCCTCAGTTGTCATTCCCCATCTGGGTTTGCTTGCCTTCTTCCCCATCCCACCCTCGCTCGCTCTCTCTCTCTCTCTCTCTTTTTTAAGATTTATTTTTTTTATTTACTTATTTTAGAGAGAGAGAGAGAGAGCGGGGGAGGGGCAGAGGGAGAAGACCTCAAGCAGACTCTGTCTGCACCGAGCATGGAGCCCGATGAGGGACTCAATCTCACAACCCTGAGATCATGGGCTGAGCTGAAATCAAGAGTCAGATGCTTCACGGACTGAGCCACTCAGGCACCGCCCACCCCCATCCAACTCTTAAAGCATTTATCTTAGAGATGGTTTCAGTAGCACCATGGATTCTTTCATTCCTTTCACCTCCTGCACTGCCTTTGAGAAACATCATTTTGGATAGCTCCAAACCATTCTACTTCATTCCCACACAACAGTATTGCTAGTAATTATATAGCTAGAACTTCACTCCCATTCAAAGATTCTGGTTTTCATCTTTCATTGAATTCCCATTCATTTCCTGAAGGAGCTCTCTTAGCTTTTGCAATCTTAACTTAAAAAATAGTTTATCTCTTGGAACTTCCATTTCCTTTTCTGTTCAGTGGGGAAGATGGACTATAGCAGTACTTTTCAGTCTTTAATGGGCATAGAATCATCCGGGATCTTGTTGAAAATGCAGATTCTGAGTTGGATCTGGTGTACCTAGGGATACAATGCTGCATACCATGTCTTGAATAGTATTTTGAGTAGTGGCAAATGAGCTCAAGCTTACATTAATACAACAACACTTGTGAGTTTAAGTCCTGCATCATCACCTCACCATTCTCACTGTCAGCAATGACTTAACTAGGATCTGCAAGCTACCTGTCATGAGCCTTTTCAGCAATTTTTGCCCTTTCCAATAACTTTCCTATCCTGACCTTTTCTCCCTTTTCTTCAAATACTGAATATTTTCTCCCTTTTCTTCAAATATTGAAGATGACAGAAGGGTTGACAAGGGTCATAGGAAAGAGAACCAGAGAGGACTCTGCCTTGAGAGGTCTGATGGGAGCCAGATGTTGGAGGGAATTAGGGTTGTCTTGGGCTGGAAGGGAACTTCTGGCTTCTCAGAGGGTTGAAGAAGGAGCTGCAAGTGGCCACCTACATATAAATATGTATGGGCTCAGCAGAGAACCACTGAAGGGCCTAGAATATGACCCATTTTTCTACTTGCCTCCATTCTGTCCCTTCTTAGTGACTTGAGACCTTGTTCTCTTCAGTCAATTCCTTTCCACTGGCTCTTTTCCCATCTAACTGCAAACACCTTTGGGCTTGTGGCCCAATAAAACCATGTCTTGCTAGGGTTAGTTTAGTAGACAGGTGTCTCAAGGGAAGGCACCATCTCTACCCCCTGGTTTCTTTCCAGTTAAGCATTCCTACCTGGGTGGCCTGCAGACACTCAAAGTCAGCCATTTTGGAAACCACTCATCTTCACCCCAAAAGAGTGACTTCCTGCCTTACTTTGTTATTTTTTCTTATTCTTTCCCTTTACTTGCATATTTATTCAGTTAGCAAACTGTTGATGTTTACCTTCAAAGTGTCTGTTGTGGGCAGTCAACTCTTTTTTTTTTTTTAAAGATTTTATTTATTTATTTGACAGCGAAATCACAAGCAGATGGAGAGGCAGGCAGAGAGAGAGAGAGGGAAGCAGGCTCCCTGCGGAGCAGAGAGCCCGATGCGGGACTCGATCCCAGGACCCTGAGATCATGACCTGAGCCGAAGGAAGTGGCTTAACCCACTGAGCCACCCAGGCGCCCCATGGGCAGTCAACTCTTGACTACATTTCCAAAAGAAGTTCTTTTTTAAAAAGGCTTTGTACATGAAGATATTCATAATAGTATTATTGATAACACTGTAACTAACTAAATGTTCAAAACAAGGGAATGAAAAAGTAGGTATAATTTTATATGTTACAGTAGTTAAAATGATTCTTTGTGTGTTGGCATGGATTAAATCAAAGAATATCTACAAAATGGCATGTCTAATATCCCATTTTTTAAATAGGGAAAGGGAGAGAGGGAGGGAGGCAGGCAGGCAGGAAGGACTGACCTATGGGAGGAAAGAAACACCTGGAGAAAAGTATCTCAAAGAAATAACATCTTGGGGCCGCCTGGGTGGCTCAGTGGGTTAAAGCCTCTGCCTTCAGCTCAGGTCATGATCCCAGAGTCTTGGGATCGAGCCCCGCATCGGGCTGTCTGCTCTGCGGAGAGCCTGCTTCCTCCTCTCTCTCTGCCTGCCTCTCTGCCTACTTGTGATCTCTGTCTGTCAAATAAATAAATAAAATCTTTAAAAAAAAAAAAAAAAAAGAAATAACATCTTGTTGATTCCAAAATGTTAATAGGTATCTCTGGGTGTTAGAATTATGGATGATTTTTCTTTCTTCTTTTCATTGTCCACACAGTCTGGAAGTGTTACAACATATGTGCCATACTCCACCGAGGCACAAATATGGTAGATACTAAGATTCCCAGGTGAGTGTGAGGCACACACCCCACAGGCAGGTTTTACAAAAAGAATAAAGGAAAATGTACCTCACAACCTCTGGCCCCTTAGCTGGGCCAAAGATGTAAAGGAGTCAGAGAAGGGAAAAAGATAAAAGAGGTTTCTTTGGAGAGAGTCATTGCCAGTCTCTGAGTTCCTTGGGTGTCCTCTGACCCCAGGACCCCAAGAAAGATGCCTCAGTAGGACGACTTGGAGATTCTCCTGAAGTAGGGGTGACCCAGAGTGCTGATGTCTGAGAACGCGGAAGCTTCTGTGGATGGGGCCTGAGTCTGCCTGCAAATATTGAAGATGACAGAAGGGTTGACAAGGGTCATAGGAAAGAGAACCAGAGAGGACTCTGCCTTGAGAGGTCTGATGGGAGCCAGATGTTGGAGGGAATTAGGGTTGTCTTGGGCTGGAAGGAAACTTCTGGGTGCTCAGAGGGTTGAAGAAGGAGCTGCAAGTGGCCACCTACATATAAATATGTATGGGCTCAGCAGAGAACCACTGAAGGGCCTAGAATATGACCCAGAGAAGAGCATCTTCTTTGCCAGACTCACCAGAAACACAAGCTTTAAACATCTGCTAGGCCTAGAAAGTATTAAGCCACCCATTCTAACCTACCCTCCCCATCCTAGATCTCCACCGCCCACCCTCCACCTTGGCTAGGGCCAATTTTGAGCCAAGAGTGATTACAGAGGAAAAGCCAACCATGCTTTCCACTAGAGGCTTTAATCTGAAATCAACTTAAGATGATAGATTAGAAATGATGTAGTGCTGTTTGGAATTTTTGTGGTTTTGGAACTGGATATTCTCATTTCTGGATTGAGACTGCATTTGTTACTTAAAATGACCATAGCACCGCATATTATCGAAGGAACAGAGAACTAATGGGACCTGCCAGTTTTCAAGTAGAGGCAAGAAAGAGTGTGAGAGGAAGAATCACACTGTAGTTTTATCACAGTCTGTTCATCATGCCTGTTACTAGAACCTAGATGCCTGTTTCCATCATTTCTTGCCCCCACAAAGGTAACCACTATCTAATCCTCTAATAGTAGAGATTCGTTTTGCCTGATTTTGTACTTTATATAAATGGAATCATTCAGGACGTGCTCATCTGTGGCTGGCTTCTTCCTTTAAGTCGTAGGTGAGGTCCATCCACAATGTTGCATGTAATTGTATTTCATTCATTTTTGTTATTATACAGTGTTCTGTGCTGTGAATGCACCACAAATTACTGTGCTGTTTAAATAGTTCCTAGTTTTTGCCTATTACAAATAGCACTGCTTTGAATAGTATATTACTTTTCACAATGGGTGGAGACTAATTAAAAAATCCCTTGCAAATATTCTTTCCCTTCCGTTCTCATGATGACTACCCCAGTTCAGGACTTCAGAAACTTCCACTTGGACTATTAGCAATAGCCTCCTGATTGATATCCCCATGTATAGTTCATCATATACACTGCCACCAGGTTTATAGTCCCAGAGCACAATTCTAATCTTGCTGCTTCCCTAACTCAAAACCATTAGATGTTTCCCTATTGCCTTCCAACCAGAGCTAAGTTCCTTAGCTTAGGCAATCAAGGCCTCCTCCCTGCATTTGTATCTTAATCTAGAACATTTGTGAGTCCAAGTCAAGCTAGACCATTGCCAGGTCCTAAATACAGGCTCTTTTTTCTTCTGCTGCTTTTCTTTTCTTGCCACTCCCACTGCCCCAACAACTAACATGCCTGCTAGAGTTCTTGTTGTCCTAAGCTGAGCTCAGACACACTTCTTCCACCAGGCAGTTTACATTCCCTATGGCCCAAGGTTACAGTGCTCTATTAGACTTGACCTCATGTATCATGAACTGCCTCCTGCTAGTGTTGCTTTCATTCATGTTTCATCTTCCCCACTGATGCAGCCCCCAGCTGGTTCATCTCTGCGTGTCCCAGAGCAGCCAGCCCAGCTTTTTACCCATAGAAGAGGCTCAGTACATGTTTGTTGAATGACTTTGGGGAAGTTGTCTGAAAATGTCTTCCTGATTTTCACCTCCAGTTCCCACTTCCCCTTTGAGTGAATTCCCCTCTTGCTCCACAGTAATTTGTGTGTGAGCTGAATGGCTCAAGAACAGTCTCTAGTGTGTGATATTTTGGCTGATCCTCAGGAAATAATGAGAATTTCTCCATGCCACTCTCTCTGATTATTACCATTTAAACCCCCAATGTCTTAAATGAGTGAATATTTATTAGGCTTCTACTATGTATAAGGCACAGGGATAACTGAAATGAAATTTGCGTCTTACACCTGTAAGACGTATTCCAGAATTTTTTATCTTGGAAATGTTTTAGATCTGTTGTCTGGTTGACTTTTGAAAGTTGTCTTTGTTTCACTCCTGTGGATGAAATGTACCCTGCGAGAAGTTTGGGGACCTCAGCTGAGGTCCATCATGTCATTTCAAAGCAAGGAGAAAATAAGATTGGAGCACTCTCTTGCTTTCCCATCAATAATTATCTTCTCAAGAACTAGTTCCTAAATTAGTGACTGAAAATATTGTTTATAACATCAGAAATCTCATTCATTTGTTCTCTCCCCCATTACCCCAAGAGAGCCTGGCTCTTTCTGAGCGTCAGAGATGACTTAATTTTGTGGTAAGAGAACAGGAATTAGAGGAAGCCAATTAGGAAACCTCAAGGAAGAGGAAGTGTCTCTAGTCTAAAGGGAAGGCTATTGAGTCTTATTTCCTCTCTGTTCCTAACTCACTCTCTTGGTGCCTGGCCAACTTCTGTACCTCGCTTTCCTCACCTGACCAGGGGTCTGGAATGAGGGTAATGGTGAAGGTGGTGAGTAGAGTAAATAAAGTTAAATAACATTCATAAAGACCCCAAGATGGTAGCCATGAAAATCTTATCAATGAATTGATTGATGCTTACGGTTCTCATCCCCGCCCGCAGCTATGGGTGAGGCTGCATGTGTGTGGGACAGGGTGGGAAAGAAAGGGCTGCTTTCCAAGCTAAGAAAAATAGACTTTCACTTCTGAACAATAGCAGAGTGCAGTGCAGGCTGGTGCAGTCCTTGGTTTCCTGCTGTACTAGGGAGAGATCAAAGCAACAGCCAAAAGTCCAGTCCTTATTCACCAGTGTCCTCCCACCCCTTCATAAACAGAGCTCTAAGTTGAGTTCAGATCTATTTTAGGTGGCTTATTTTCACTGCAGTGGTTAATTTTTTTTTCCTCTATGCCTTTAAGGTGGGTACAGTTTCTTCTTTTGAGAGAAGAAACTGAGGTCATGGTCATCAGGTAGTCTGTGGCCAGGCTCAGATTGTACTTCAGTGCTTCTGACACTCATAGCAGAGCCTGACCATGTTCAAGACTCCCACCCTTCTCTTCCCCTTCCGATTTTTCACTGGAACATTTGCTGTTTTCTCAAGCTATGAAGGGCTTCCTGTGTTAACATGCCTAAGGGGAAGTTGTATGTTAAAAACCACCAACGGTTAAGCCCAAGCCAGCTGGGGTCTTCCATTGCTTCTTTCAGTATTCTGGGGAGACCCATGAGAATGCTCAGTGTTTTTCAAGATCTTTGGCTTCCAGAAACAAGATTAGTCGAGCATTTGATCTTCATTTGAGGGGAGCCTGGGAAAATAAGAGAAATATCAAAAGTTCTAAGAGGATACTACTGAAGTTTTTATAGCTAAAAATTAAGAATGAACTGAAAACTAAAGATTTTGGCTCTAAAAAAAAAAAAAAGATTTTGCTCTATTGAAGTGGCACATTCCTGGGTAGTTTTAATTAAATGTCCTTTAGATTAGGCTGATGCAAGTTAATTCCCTTTCAAATCGAAGGACAGCATTCTCACTATTGGTGATGACTAAGAGAATCCAGGCATAGAATGATATTGGCTGGTAAGGAAGGCTGGAGCAGGAGGGAAATGACAGCTGTGTGACTGCTATGTTGACAGACATCGTACTGTACCCACCACTGGTACTGAGGATGAGAGCACCAAACTAGACGTTATGCACAAGGGGGCAGGGGAGTGTTGCTTTTTTGGCATCTGGTCAGGTAAAGGATTTGAAGGGCTTTCAAAAGTGCCTCATGTAAGTTGCAGAAGCACACTATACCCCGCATTTGGTGCTTCATTTGTCCTCTTTTGCCCATAAATTATAGAACTGAAGTATAAAAAAATCATTTTTCTCCTCCTCGGAGACTCAGCCTGAATGACAGCTCTCAGGCAGCCGACCATAGCTACGGGGGGTGGGGGGGCGGGAGGGGGCGGCAGGAAGAACCACAGGACTGAGACTGCTGTGAGATACAAATAGGTAAAGCTATGATTACAGCCAAGTTCTTGCCCTCGGCCCCCCGGGGAGCACCTGATTGCAAAGTGTGGCCAGGGAGCTGGGCAGAGGTCTACCTCCCTCCTGCTGGTCACCCAAGCTGCTACATCTCTACCTCTGTCCTGCTTGCTATCAATCTTTGGGTCCCCTTAACCTCAAGAAACCCTAACTCTTTTGAAGTACCCCATTACCAGTGCTTACGGCCAACTCACAGGGCATTGTGTTTTAGCATCTGCTAATATCGCATGGAAACAGAGATCAGCTTCATTCTTACATTCCCTGGCTCACTGAACTGCTAGCAGAGCAACTTAAGCTCAGGACTAAATTCTTATCTTGTCTTTAAACACCATGTGATTCAGCATGTCTGCAGTCAGTCACTGGGAATATATGCTGCCACTTTTTACCTTTGCCTTGTGGGTAACCCCAACCTTCCACCTACCTCCACCCCCAGGGGAGATTATGGGCCTTGCCAAAAGGAGGGCCCCCAGGAGATTTTCCAAGGCTCACAAGATGTCAAGTCATCTCTAAAATTTTTCAAAAAACCAGAAAGTCATTTCAAAAAGTCTAACTTGGTGGCCCCACAGAGAGGAAGATCAAACTTTCCACACAGACACAGCAAGTCTGCCCCCATAGGCCTGTATTAAAGCTGCAAGGGCACTGACAACTTTGGTGAAAGAGTCCCCACCCCGGGGGAAGTCCACCTGGGTGAGTAGATTAGCTGCTGCTTGGTACCCAGTGGCACACACTTAGTCTGCTTCCCGGGGATTTCCCTCAGCAGTGGAATCAGCAAAGGGGTTTGTCTTTCTGAAAGATTTCCCAGAGGAATTCATTTGCCTCAGTGGAAAAATCTCAAATTCTAACATAAAATCACTGACCTTTTAGGGTTTTAGAATTCGGGTTTCTCATTCATCCACAAATCTCTTCAAAGAAAGATGATTAAACACAACAGAAAACACAAATAGTGAGCATGCATATTCACAGAATTATCTCAATGCTTGCTGCATGGTAGACATGGTTTAGCATTGAGGATACACTGGGAGAAGCACAGATGTGACCACTGCCCTCAAGGATGTTTTCATCGCAGATTTCAGTTTGTGTTTGTGTGGAAAATGAGGTTTCTTCCAGGAAATATCCTTAAGAGTGTTAAAATGTATATACCATTCAAAATCCAATGCCTCTTTCAGGGCCCAGCTTAAATGCAATCTCAAGAAGGGATTAGGATGTCTTTGAACCTGTGAAATTCTCATGGCTTACAGTCTGTATGATTTTAAATATCCCATCACTGTATGGCAGGGACTACTCAGAGATGCCATATAGCAGTCATGTCTACATGGGAAGGAAAGGATTGCAGCTATGAAAACATTTCTCAGTTAGTCCCTTTCTTTCTACTGTTTGCAGTTCAATTTAAGAGTACTTTATTGAACTTGAATGAGCCAAGCCCCTTGTCAGAGGTGTCGGAAGACACAGAGATGAAAAGCATCCAGCCTCTCTTCTGCCAATCTTTGGTGAAGTCTACACACACAATTCTTTAAATCATATAATTACCAATATTTGACCATTTTGACCTACAAAAATAAATGGCCATTGCATTTGGTTCAGGCTAATAAAAGATTCAAATTAATGACATGCACTGGACATATAGGGGGGAAGAGATAGATTGGTGGATTTGAACTTCTTCAAAGAGGAGGTGGCAATGAGTGGTCCTTGCAGGAATAGTATGGGGGAACTAGGAGAGCTGGAGGAGTGTTTAAGCAGTGGTGCTCAGGGCAGTGCTGTGGTGTGTATCCCTGTGATAGAAATAGGCTGATGAAGTAGAAACAGAAGGCTGAAAACACAGGTATAGGTCAACTGGTAGAAAACTCTAAACTCTAAGCAAAAGACTATTTTATTCAGTAGTGCAAAGAAATGTAGGCAGGTTCGGCTCAGGACATGATCCCAGGGTCCTGGGATCGAGTCCCGCATCGGGCTCCCTGCTGAGCAGGGAGCCTACTTCCACCTCTCTTTCTCTGCCTGCTTCTCTGCCTACTTGTGATCTCTGCCTGTCAAATAAATAAATAAAATCTTAAAAAAAGAAAGAGAGAAATCAATCAATCAATCAATCAATCTAGGCAGGGAACCAACTCAATGTGAGCTTAGAGTTTGCTCCAGAAAAAAATGATTTCAAGAATGTGGATCAACAAGAAGAGACTGTATGTGCCAGAACAGGCAAACTGTGAAAAGGATCTAAATTCAGACAATGGCAGTGGGAATGAAAAGCAGATCTATCCTATCCCATAGGAATAATCAATAGGATTTGGTAACTGACCAGACAGAAAAGCAACAGTAACTGCAACTGTTTCATGAGTGCTTGTTATGAGCTAGGTACTTTGTTAGTACTTCACTTGCCTTCCCTCATTTAATCCTCACAGCAGCTTCCATAAAGTGAATCTTATCCAAATTTAATAGATAAGGGAATCCAGGCCTGGGGATTTTGCATTAAGTCGCATATCTAGTAACTGTCACAAATGGCATTTAAGTTCAGGTTTAAATAGAAATGTACTTCTAACCCTTATGCTGTAAGTGATTCATTCATTTGACTAATATTTATGCTCAGCATTTTTCAAGTTGCCCGAGCTATACTAGTGAACAACACAAAGATTTTTGCCCTCATGGAGCTTAGTGGGGGTGGGAGGGTGGGATTAATAGTGAACAAAATTATGAATTACAGAACAGAAAAAAGGCAGAATAAACAATGATCATGATTATATAAGGACAGAGTAACTAGCTTTGGGGAGTTGAAGACTGCATCAAGGTTTTGGCTCTGAGGACTTGTGAAGTGTGGTACATGGGGCAGTAACTGGTTTGGTGGGGGAAGAGATGAGATGATGAGCTCTGTTTTAAACACACTGGGTTTTGGGCGCCTGGGTGGCTCAGTGGGTTAAGCTGCTGCCTTCGGCTCAGGTCATGATCTCAGGGTCCTGGGATCGAGTCCCGCATCGGGCTCTCTGCTCAGCAGGGAGCCTGCTTCCTCCTCTCTCTCTGCCTGCCTTTCTGCCTACTTGTGTTCTCTGTCAAATAAATAAATAAAATCTTAAAAAAAAAAAATAAACGCACTGGGTTTTAAGGTACTACGTGTCTCAGTGTAAAAAACACCCATCAGGTAATTAGGTAAGACTGTGCTCCATGGGGCGCCTAGGTGTCTCCAGAGAAGGGTTCAGCTAGAGATCTAGGTTTGGGAGACATCAACATAGAGGGCACCTGTGGGACCTGAGTTCACCCTCCTTAGCAGCCATACAGAGACTCTTTTCGACTATTCAGGCAGTTTGGGAATTACAGTACACTAAGATTGCTCAGAGCGTAAAGGGAAAAAAAGCACTGAAAAGGTCAGGAGGAGTTGGTCCTGAGAGTAGGGACCTGAACCAGAAGCAAGTGACCGCTTTTATCACTGCACTTGGAAATCAGCCAGAGCTGGAAAGTACCCTGTGTGCCAGAGATGCTGTTTGCATTTAGTATTTTCTTAATCATGTTTCAGTTTTGGATTTTTTTCAGGTTAATAAAATAGACGTTTATCTTTAAAGAACATTCTTGAGAATTGAAGCTTCCTTAAGAAACTCCTTGAGAGGTTCTTATACATTTTTTCCTTTAAATGCAAAGTGAGTTTAGGGGAAAATACATTAAGGAGGTAGGAATCCCTACTTTAGTATTACTTACAGTAGGCACTTAAAGTGCTGGAAACCTTGGCATAACCTGACTTTCTAGTGCACAAATTATTTGGGGGGGTAGGTGTGGAGGGCGGAACAATACTAGCCTAACGTCATGTTTTGTATTTTATATTGGTTAAATAGGGGTGTGCTTGCGGGAGAAGTCAAAATAGGCACAATTTTACAAGGCCCCCTGCTGTTTTAAGGCCATCTGCTATTCTCCCAGAGCTACCTAGTTCGCTCGGAATTACATCAGTTTATTCAACAACAGCCTGCTATACGCCCTGTCCTTTCTGTTCTTCAGTTTCAATCAAGGCAACTTAACCTCGTGATTCCTCCATTACTCCTCTATTTCCTGGTCCACCTCTAACCCAAATTTACGGTTGCTGGTCAAAAGGACTTTGCCTGGCCAGAAAATTCTGCTCTTTCCAGAACCCGTTCCCTTCTGTACCTAAAGTAAACGGTTACTGTCGCAGCGGCTGCAACCCATTTTTCCCTGTAGTAGGAAGGAAAGTGGGTGGGTACAGATTAGGAACAACGCCAGCAATCTAGACACAGGCTGGATATACACGTTTCAAAACTAACAACGTAACAACAAGTAACAACTAAATACACCATCCATTTAAGTCCCACCGGTAGACAGATCACTACTCTAGGCCCTCAGAAAGCTTTTTCGTCCTTGCTACTGCCAATTCACTTTCCAGATGAAAGCTCTAAAACGCCACTACCGAAAGTCCACCTTGCGCCCAGCCGTGGGACTGGCGCAGGCGCACATCGAAGGCCGCCGCTGCTCTTCCCACCCCCAATGAGGGGTGGGGCCTCGGAGCTCTCTCCGCGCCTGAACCGACGCTAGAGTCGAGAGTTCGGCGCGCAAGAGCGGACGTAGCCAGCCGGTGCCCCGGAAGCAGTCGTTGCCACTTCCGGGGGGATTTGTACGCCTGGTGCGGGAGCTACGGGGCTCAGAGACAGTGCTTGAAGTGGTGGGTGCGCCAACATGTCCCGTGGTTCCAGCGCTGGTTTTGACCGCCACATTACCATTTTTTCACCCGAGGGCCGGCTCTACCAAGTAGGTGAGTGAACCGAGTCTGCCTTTGGTCCACTCGAATTGCTCTGTCATGGTATGGCCTGGAGCAGGCAGACGCGGCCGGAGTGTAGTCCGCGGGCTGAGGCATGGCCGGAGCTGGGACGGGAGAAAGGCCGAGGCTGGGTCCAATCCCGTGGTGTTCCCTCCCCTGTCTGGAGGAGGGATCCGGGTCCCGATGGCTGAAGGCCTCGGCTCTTCAGGGTGAGCGGCCGCACCTCCTGGACACAATAAAGAGTTAAGGAAGGTAGGACTACAGTTGCTGACTCTGGCTTCCTGACGCCTCTTCACTTGTTACATACAGTTTGGCCTGGGTGGGCCCACCGTCCGTACTTCTCTCAGGGATAATTGGCTCCTTAGCCTTGCCATTGAAACGCTCATCTCCGTTTTCCTTTGTTTGCAACATGCACTTCCTTATCCTAGTTAACTGTGCATTGGCATTTAGAACCTTTTATGTGCCAGACTCTGTGCTGGTGCTAGGGGGTGCAGAGATGTCACACACTCTCCTGTACTGAAGCGCACAGCTGAAAGGGAGTGACAGATACGTAAACAAACGAATAAAAAGAAAAATGTGTCAGATTACAAGTGTCTACAGGGCTCAGGACATCTTTGGAAAACTGGCAGATAGAATGAATGAATGTCAATTCTAGAGAAACTAGCATCCCCTTTTAACCGACATCTGAATGTTTCTAAGCAGTTTAAAGCTGGTTCTGAATTGTAGGTGAGGTACGGTGAACTAGCTATCTCCTGCAGAACAGCTGTAGTGGAAATAAACCCTAAAGTAGCTATCATTCATTCAGTGTAACAGTGTAGTGTGTTGGATCGAAGTGGTGTCAGGGTTTAGATTATAATTATAACCCCGATCTTTAAACTCTTGCCATGGAGAATGTAGCATCTGGAGAATCTGATGTATATCTAGCCCCGTGATTCTTTGATTTTTGAGTGAGTTTAGCACCTCACTGCTTTGGGGAGGACAGTAATTTCATTTGTGCTTGGAAATCATAAGGAGAGAGTTGGGATATAAATGAGGTTCTCTCTACCTGTAAACTTTAGAAATAGAGTTAAAGATAACTTAGAATGGAGCTTAGCCAGTATATGGCTACATACAGTATATAATGTAGCAAAAAACAAGGGTAATTCATAACCCTTTTAACTCATCCCCAATTGAAAAATAGGATCAAACAAGAGAGATGCTAACTGTATCCTCAAGAAAGTTTCATTTTTAGTTTCTTTCCCGAGTTTTAAAGAATTTTTCTATTTTGGGTCACTGCTTTGAATGTTCTGTATTGTGGTTTTTAATGTATGAACAGGAAAAGTCAGACCTGCATTTTGTTTTTCTATACCATATTGTGAAATCCAGCCATAAAGCAGTCTTTAATGCTTCCCAGATTTTGGTGAGTAGAAAGACTGGATATAATGTCAGTTAAATATATATTTTTTTAATTTGGAATAAAATGTGTGGTCCAAACAAGGTTAATACATAGACAGGATAACTTTTCAGTTCTGCCTTGTTAATTGTCTCTGCTATCAGGGCACTAATTAGACATTGCTAGGAAAAGGAAAGTGAAAGAATAGTTAGTATGAACAAGCAGTATAGTGGTGAAGCATTCAGGCCCTGGAGCCATACTTGGATTCAGATCCCTGCATGTTCCGTACTAGCCAACTTGGGCAAGTGATAAATAACATTAGTCTTAGTTTCTGTTTACAAAGTTGGGTTAATAATTCCTTTTTATGTGGTGGTTTTGTGGATTAAATACAATGATAGATGTAGTGCTTAGTACAGTACTGAGTAATCGGTAGATGTTATTAGATGCCTGTTTGATTTTTTTGGCGCCTTTTATTTTTTCCTGATCTATTAGATTGGTAGCTTTGTAGACATGAGTATTTCCTTTTTTATGGTCCATCCATGCTTGATTCTCTAGTGAAATATTTGTACATGTTGATAATACTGTAAATGCTATTTATGAGTTTATAAACTTTAGAATCCACCAAAGACGAAGCATATAGGAAGTATGAGTGCAAATTGTTAACTTAATAATGGGAAAATAATATAGAAAAATGAGGAGATAACAGGGAAGGAAGGATTAGTGGGAGGGTGAGTGTATGCCTCTCATCTTCCATAGTTGGTACTCAAAAGATAAATGTAATCTAACATTGATAAATCAAAAAAGTATAAATTTAAAGTTACAATGCTAACCATAATTATAAACAGTGTTTGCTCCCAGGGAGTAAGAGAAAGATTTTTTATTGTCATTTATACTCTGTAGTAACTATGGAAAAATTTCTTTTAATGGGTGTATTCAAGGGGTGTCTGGTATGTGTATAGAAAAAACTGTAGAGCTATACATAGAGCACCTAGCTTTAAAATCTAACTTCCAAAGTTACCCAAGGTTTCAGTTGGGAAACTAAGGCCCAGGTGGGACAAAATAAACCTGATTACTTTCAGGCTTTTCTCTTCTGCTTGCTGATCCTTTGCTGGATAGGTCTGGCAAGGAAGGGGAGAGGAGTGGCACTTGAATTTGTCTGCCTGGTGGATCTGAGCATTGCCTAGTTGCATCTGAGGGAGCATACTGATAAGGAACAGGAAAGAAATGGACCAGTAGAAATAGATTGGAGAGGACAGTTTTCTAATCTAGAAATACCAATCTGGCATTGGTATTGAAGCTAGGATTCTTGGGTTCAAGTCCTGCTCCACACCAACTATGAGAACTTTTCATTTGTAAAATAAAAATACTAGGGCTGACAGCCCTCTAAGGATTTAATGACTTAATAGATGTGCTTAGAACAGTATCTGTCACATAGTAAGGGCTCAGTTACTGATAAAAATGGAATCAAGAGTTCTATAAATAAATGGACTGAGAAGTACCTACCGTTTGTATCTTTTGCTATTAAAAAAATAGTTTTAAGGGGCACCTGGGTGGCTCAGTGGGTTAAAGCCTCTGCCTTTGGCTCAAGTCAATCTCAGGGTCCTGGGATCAAGCCCCAAATCAGGCTCTCTGCTCATCGGGGAGTCTGCTTCCCTCTCAATCTCTGCGTGCCTGTCTACTTGTGATTTCTGTCTGTCAAATAAATAAATAAAATCTTAAAAAAATAGAGTTTTAAAGTATTTCTGAACCCATACTTTTCATGCCCTCTTTGATTTGAAATTAATTAGACTTGAAATTAAATATGTGCATAAACATAAATGCATATGTATTGTAACTACACACAAAAAAAGTGTTTAATGAAATCAAATACTGCTGTTTTCAAATCAAGTAGGCAGAGAAGCAGGCAAAGAGAGAGAGGAGGAAGCAGGCTCCCTGCTGAGCAGAGAGCCGGATACGGGGCTCCATCCCAGAGCCGTGGGATCATGACCTGAGCTGAAGGCAGAGGCTTTAACCCACTGAGCCACCCAGGTGCCCTAGCTTCCAAAAATCTTAATAAAAAGTTTCTAGCATGAAGCTTTGAAATTAAATACAGGCATGTTCTGTAGAACCTGCCTAGAATACCTGCCAAGAACAACCCTGGTTCTTTTTAATAACCAAACTTCATAGAATGTATGGATCTCTCAATTCCTTTTTATTTTTCAGCTTAAGTTTATGTAGTGGGCGGGGGTGGGGGGTGTTTATCTTCCAAAACTTAGTATAGCATTCCAAACAAAATTATGGGCCGGGAAAATCTTGGTCTTATAATGGCAGAACCTCAGAATCACCTGTAGAGGCCTTGCAAAGCCGGTGTCTGTTAAGGGGTTGTGCATCCCTGCTGTGATGTGCAGATCGTACTCTGAGCTGATGTCTGGCATTGTGTTTGTCCTCAACATTTTTGTCTCAATACCTTTTATATTGAGCCCCCGTTTTTTTTCTAGTGTTACACAAATGACTCCCAGAAAAGTTGGGAAAGTATTGGGGAAAAGTATAAGGAAAGAGACAAAGTGAATAAACAAAGTGAATAAGAGGTTACTGGGAAAGAAAAGTCTCTATACAAAACAGTGATTTATGTACCATTTTGTTTGTGGTCAAGGAGGCAGTGAACATTCTAACCTACCGATTTCGTATTAGGCTGAACCATATGAAACTGCTGATGTTTGACTTTTTTTTAATCTATAAAAATGACTGTTTCATGTTTCAACCTAATACTTACAAATAGGTATTTTACTATGTATTTAAGTTACAGTTTAAGGAATTGGAGGCTTGGGATTGAGTATAATTAATTATTACTTGTTCCATTTAAAAAATGGGAAATGGTATTAGTTATTGTCTTGCATAATTTTTGACATTCAAGAGCAGGTTACAGAGATTAATGTAATAGTGTTTGCTAGTTTGTAAGTTTCTGAAATTTTATCCAAAACCCCCCAAACCCTAGTCTTTAGTGATGGAAATAAAGTGTTTAATATTTCTCACATTTGAATTCTGGTTTTAAAAAACAAATACACCTTTTAAATGCTCCCCTTACGCTATTCTGTTGTTTTTTTTTTTTTTTTTTTTTTCTTAATTGGCCTTCATGTGCACCTCTGCTGTAAACTGTCCTATTCTTACCCTACCAGTGTTTCTTTAGAAGATACTCTTGTTATTATGTTGTCTCGAGATTTTTTACTCCAGCAGCTTCCATTTTTCCGGAAATTATTAAAAGTATTTTATGGTGGTAATGTTATAATAGGGATTTATTTATATAAAATTTTATTAAAATTACAGCACAGATGGTGAGTACTAAAATAATACAAGAAGGTTACTATGGAAAGTGACACATGAGGTGCTTGGCTGGCTCAGTCATGGGGCAAGTGGCTTTTGATCTTAGGGATATGGGTTTGAGTCCCATGTTGAGTATAAAGATTACTCAAAAACAAAACAAAACAAAAAAAGTGACACAGCCAAGAAAGATTCCTCAAAGAAGGTGAATTGGTTAGACAGGTCTGGGGGAAACCAGTGCATAGGTCAGTCAGGATAGCCGAAGCATGGACAGTGACTGGAAGAGCAGACTATAGCAAGTTTTGAAGAGATGTGGGTGCCATGGTAGAGTTTGGACTTTGCTACTTGAGGTTTGGACATAGCTGAAGAACGACAAGATTATTAAGTAAGATAGCGGGAAAGTTGAGTAGAATTCTAGTAGAAAGGGACTGATAATAGGAAGACCAATTAGGAGAGACTTGTTCCATAATCCATATAAGCCCTAATGAGTGAACTAAGGTACTGAGAAAGGGTGGAGGAGACTCTTGAGTTTTATTTTTTAAATTTTGATTATGGAAAATTCCAAGCACAAGTTCATAGAATAGTATGATGACTCTCATATACCCATCACCCAGCTTCATCAATTGTGAACATTTTGTCAGTCTTGTTTTCTCTTTATTCCCTTTCCCATATGTTTGCCCTGTCTCTGTTAAGAGTATTTTAAAGCAAATCCTAGGTATGAATGAACATTTTTCTGTTGAGGGAGAAGAGAAAGAGTCAAGGATGGTACCCAGGTTTGTAGCTCAAGTGGTTAGTAAAACTGTTATTTCAGATAAAGACTTTAAAGTTGCAGGTTTATAGAAGAGTAATGTTCAGAAATGCCTCTGGGAGAAGTAGTCATTTGCAACTGTGGGTACATAGCTAAAGGTGACACGGTTAGTCATGATTATAAAGGATCAAATCATCCCGGGATAGGGAGAAATGATGGAATCCTGAGGAATACCAGTATTGAAGGACTGGCTGAGGAGGTAAAAGTGGTGAAGGGGACTGAGAAGGGAAGTTCAGAGAAGTAGGAGATGAACAGTAGGAAAGATAATTCTTAACTAAGAACTTTAAAAATTCAGTTCCTCAGTTGCATTAGGTACATTTCAAGTGCTCATTAGCTACATGTGACTGATGACTATTTTATTTGACAGCACTAATCTCTATAGAGAGGGAGGTAGAGGACTCCTTCGCTCAATCCTGGCTAATTCACAGCTGTGTTCTCTACTGAGAAGTATTTTTTATATGTAAAATATTTTTTATTTTGTGGGACAAAATTTTATTATGTGGTGATGGGGGTAGCTCTGTTTCTTATGGCTTTTATCTTCTGCATTTTAAAAAAATATTTTGCATTATTTAAGCAGATTAGATAAGTATTGTTAGTGAATGAAGGAGGCTGAGATATGACAAGGAGTGGTAGAAACTGTGAAAAACTGCAAAGCACCTGTCAGCCCGAGGTGATGTTCACTATGTAAGAATGAGGGTCCGAGCACCTGGGTGGTTCAGTTGGAGGAGAATCTGACTTGGTTTTGGCTCAGGTCTTCATGATCTCAGGGTCATGAGATGAGCCCTGAATAGCCTCCATATTCAGCAGGTAGTCAGCGGCTTCTCTTCCCTCTCCCTCTGCCCCTTCCTCCCAGCTTGTGTGCACTTGCGCGCATATGCACGCTCTGTCTCTCTCTCTAAAATAAACAAATATTAAAAAAAAAGAATGAGGGTCAGGTGTTACCCAAATTTTTTTTCCTGAGGAAAACTAAGTCGAGATTTTTTTTTTTTCCTGATTTTTAAAACCTTCCTAGAAAACCCTGCATTTTAAAACCAACTTTAGTAAGCTGAATTGGGCCTATGGCCAACCTTTGATTTAGTATTTACTGGTTGCAAATGTAATTTTAAATTTCCTTGGTTCCTTGGTTTTATTTCACTATCCAGTCTAGATGTGAAAGGGCAAAATACACACTTCAGGGAAATACGAAATGCTATAGAAGTTCAGATAAGGGTTTGAAGAATCTCATCTGGGATAATCAGAAAGAATCCATGGGAGCTGGAAGAGGCTTGAGGAGGAAGGGCAAGCTCTGGTTAAGTTAAGAGTGAGAGGGCACTTCAGGCAGCACATAAAGATAATGGGAAAGAGCAGGTCTGTTCACAAAAAATATAATGTAAGAGGAGAGTTGGTAAGTGTTGCAAACTGTTATCCCTCTACAGCTGTAGATGGATTATTTCTTAGGCCAAAATCATGTTCTGAGCAGTTGGGTAATAACAGCAGGCATTTGGAAATGTGCTGAAATTAGACAAGATCAAGGATAGTGACCTAGATAAAAGAACCATCCGTATATAAATGACTATTCTTAATATTGCTTTACCTCTATAATGTCTGTAATGATAGTCCCCTTTTTTTATTCCCAGTACTAGCAATTTGTATTCTCTTATTTTCCTGATTAGTTTGGCGGGGGCGGGGTGGAGGTGGGGGGTGGCGTATTAGTTTTCTGTGGCTGTTGTAACAAATTACCACATTTGGTGGCTAAGAAGGAAATATATTCTCTTGTGGTTGTGGGGACCAGGAGTCTAAAATCAGTTTCCCTGGACCAAAATCAAGGTGTTAGGCAGGACCTTAGGAGAATACATTCCTTGCCTTCTCCACTTGTGGAGGCTACTAGCTTCCTTGGATTGGGACTGCATGACTCTGATCTTCAAGACCAGCATCTTCAAATTTCTGCTCCCTCTTCACAGTACCTTCTCTGCGTAAAATCTCTCTCTCCATCGCTCATATAAGGATACATATGATTGCATTTGGGGCCCACTGGGATAATCTCCCCATCTCAAGTTTGTTGTTTTTGTTCAAAGAAGACTTCCTCTTTTTGTTTATTTCATTGGTTTCTGATCTTTGTTATTGCTTTTTTCAAATTTGGGTTTATTTTACCTTTCACTAAACTTTGTAGAGGCTTAGCTTCTTGATTTTCAACCTTTTCTAATGTAAACAAGGCTAGCATATTAGTTTTCTATGATGCATAAAAATTACTACAAACAGCAGGTAAAAATAACGTACATTTTTTAACTCCAGCAGTTTCTGTGGGTCAGGAATAGTCTGCTTAGAATATGCTAAGGCTGTAACAGTGTTGTCCAGGTTGTGTTCCCACCTGGAGGCTTAACTGGAGAAGACTGCTTTCAATCTCACTGAGGATTTTGGCAGAATTCATTTTCTTTCAATGTGGAACCAAGGGCCCCAGCTGCTTGCTGGCTATTCCCTGGAAGACTCATGGTTCCTTGCCATCCAGCCACTTAGCGAGCCAGTAAGAGGAATCTCTAGAGTTAGTCTGCTATCAAGACAGTCTTTTTTTTTTTTTTTTTTTAGATTTTATTTATTTATTTGTTAGAGAGAGAGAGAGTGCACGCACACGAGCACAGGCAGACAGAGTGGTAGGCAGAGGCAGAGGAAGAAGTAGGCTCCCTGCGGAGGGAGAAGCAGGCTCTCTGCTGAGCAAGGACCCCTTTGTGAGACTCCATCCCAGGACGCTGGGATCATGACCTGAGCCGAAGGCAGTTGCTCAACCAACTGAGCCACCCAGGCGTCCCAAGACAGTCCTTTTTTTTATATATGTAGTTTTATTGATAAATGAGGCACATACAGGGTATAGTTAAGAACTGAAATTAGACTTATTTCACAGATAAGTCAGTTTGAAAGTTCACTTAGTATCTGTAAATGCCATACTTGTTACCTCTGATAATATTTTAGATCCCGCGCTATCTGCCTATATTTCACTTATATTTATGAGGGAATTGGAATTAGTTTGGGTTTTCTCAAAAGCAAAAACTATTAGGTAAATATTTTCATTTTAAAATTTTTGCATATTTACTATATTTACTCATATTTGAGACAGACATTTATTACCTTTGTAAGACAAACAACAATATGTTAGAAAAAGATGATGGTAGGAGAAATATCATGGTATGGAAGATAACATACTGCTTTTGTTTTTAAGGCAGTCTTCTATAATGTAATCAGGATAATGATATCCCATCATCTTTGCTATATTCATTGTCAGAAACAAGTTACAGGTCCTGTCCACACTCAGGAAGAGGGGATTACACAAAGGTGTGAACACCAGGAGGCAGGGATTCTAGAGAGCAGGCCACTTTAGGGTCTGTCCACCATTGCCATAAAATTCCTTCTTTTAGCTGCATTCTACAAATCTTGATATATTATTATCAATCAGTTCAAAATATTTTTAAATTTCCCTTGTGATTATTTCTTTGATCCATCGATTACTTAGAAAAGTGTTTTTTAAAATTTCAAATATTTAGGTATTTCAGTACCTTAAAATTTATCGAGATTTGTTTTTATGTTCTCTAATAAACGCTCTGTCTTAGTAAAGGTACCGTGTGCATTTGTATTACACCATGTGCATGTGTATTCTTTAGTTGTCATCGGTAATAGTCTGCAGATAACCGGTGAGGTCGATGCACTTGATAGTGTGGTCCATATAGTGTTTGTCTACTTTGTGTGTGTGTATGTGTGTGTGTGTGTGTGTGTGTGTATCTATGTCTATTTCACTTGTGTGGTGGTGTTAAAAATCTTTAACTGGATGGGTTTTGCCATTTCTTTTTTTAATTTTGTCAGTTTTCCTTTTTTGTATTTTAAAGTACTTTTATAAGCTGCACATACATTTTTGATTGTATAGCTGCCTTATGAATTTATTTTTCTACTTTTGAAATATCCTTGTTTATCTCTGATATATTGCTTTGAAGTCTGTATGTTGTCTGATTAGTATAGTCCCTTCAACTTCCTGATGCTTACTCTATTAAACTGTGTCTGTGATAGATACAGTATGTTTGAGTTTTGCTTTGTTATCCATTCTGACAGTTTCTGCTTTTAATTAGAGTATTTTGTCCTTTAATATTTAATGAAGTTGTTGGCTTGGATTCTGCTATATTCCTCCAAAGAACATTGATTTGTTCTAGCAGGCAAATTTGGCTGGCAACTCAAATCTCACTTTCTTTTATCCTTAGCTAAGCTGCTTGGAGTCTGTCTTGTGCATGTGTTACCCAGAGATTTGGGTAACATACATAGGTTGGGGCTCTCCCTCTCTGGCTCTCTCCTTTCTTTCCCTTATTTTCCTGCAACTGTAGTTACCCCCAAACTGTTTTCTCTATCTGCATGCCAAAGAGACTGAATTTTCTATGGGTGTTTAGCCCTAACCAGGGCTTACACTCAATCTGTTGTAAGCCATGAAAACAGGAAACTTACTTCATGCCATTTCCTTCTCCAACCATCTTTGACTCCTCCTCTAGAATCTGCCTCCTTTTGGCCACTCTCTGGTGCCTTCAAGTAGTTGTTTTGTTTAGAGTTTACAATTTTTAGCTATGGAGGTTTGATCTAGTAGAAGCTTTTTGGCCATATGAGAAACAAAACTGAGAAGCATTTTGAAACATTGTATTTTAGAAGTTATTTGTGGTGTAATGGGATGGTAAAAATAAGCTATTATAACCTCATTAAATCTAAACTAAATTTGAGAATTTCCCTTACATTAGAGTCGTTTTATTCTACTTTTCTGTCTTCAAAATATAGCACTTAGAAATAATTGATAAGTGGTTTTTATTACAGCTCCAATTAAAGGAAATTCTTTGGCATAGGTAGTATCTTTGTTTCAGCTGATCCTCATTACCAGTTAGCTTTTTGAAGAGATGATGAGGCCAGGCTTCAGACCCCATGCCCAGAGTAGTACTTGACAGAATTTTAAAAATATCTATTATTTCAGGGGCGCCTGGGTGGCTTGGTGGGTTGGGCCTCTGCCTTCGGCTCAGGTCATGATCCCAGGGTCCTGGGATCGAGCTCCGCGTCGGGCTCTCTGCTCAGCGGGGAGCCTGCTTCTTCCTCTCTCTCTGCCTGCCTCTCTGCCTACTTGTGATCTCTCTCTGTCAGATAAATAAATAAAATCTTTAAAAAAAAATCTATTATTTCAAAATGCAGATAATGATTGGAGTTATGAGTAATTGTTTTCTTTTACATTATCTTCTGTATTCCCTGTTTTCTACAGTGAGCATGTATTTCTGCTACTGTCTTTATAATTACAAAATGTTTAAATGAGATTTAAATTTTCTAGAAATACATAGCATAGAAAGGAATAGTCTTGTCTGTAATTCTGCTCTCCAGAGGCAACCATTGTCAGCCAAACTGCATGTTGCCAAAGTCCTTTGTTTGCATGCTACCATTTTGATGCATCTGTTTTAACCTAGGGAATGGCCTGACAGCAGCTGGAAGTGCACAAGCTGCACTTGTCATAGACAAACTCAAGGATACTTGTTGTAGATATCAGGAAGATTGGAAAACCGTGACCCAGAAAATTTTAACTTGGTAGGGAGAAAAAAAACAATGCAGAATAATCTAACAGCAGTTAAAATTGCGTATAGTCAGACTAACAGCAGTAGTAAATCTTGAAAATTTAGAGCAACTAAATTTGACCTAGGAAAACCAGACTTGGTAGAAATAATGTCCACAAAACATACTTTTAAAATGATAAGATGTGGGGCACTTGGTGGCTCAGTGGGTTAAGCCTCTGCCTTCACCTCAGATCATGATCTCAAGGACCTGGGATGGAGCCCTGCATCGGGCTCTCTGCTCAGCAGGAAGCCTGCTTCACCTTCTCTCTCTGCCTGCCTCTCTGCCTACTTGTGATCCCTCTCTCTGTTAAATAAATAAAATCTTTAAAATAAAATGATAAGATGTAATTGATAAAGATAGGACATGATAAATTAATTCTTTGTTAGAAATTTGGTACTTTAGCCTGATAAAAATGATTACAGTAAACTAAAATGGAACAAAATGGAGTTGGTTTAACTATGATTTATTAGTATCATTATTAATTTGACTTTGCTTGTCTTGGACAACATTCTGTGTTAGATCATACAGCTTTAGCTCATTCTTTTTAATGACCACTTTTATGCCATTACATGAATCTAATAATTTATTCCACCTTTTAAAAACACAATTCTGTTTTCCAGAATATGCTTTTAAGGCTATTAACCAGGGTGGCCTTACATCGGTAGCTGTCAGAGGGAAGGACTGTGCAGTAATTGTCACACAGAAGAAAGTACCTGTAAGTAATACTGCCCAGGTAGCCAATTGTTATGGAATATAATGCAAAGATTTTTCACAAGTTTGTACAGAAGTATATGACTACCTATATACATTCACATTACTATTCCTGCTTTGCCTCTGCTTGTCTGTTTCATTCAACAAGTATCTACTGAGTAGCTATGGGTGTTTTAGCTGAGTAGACAGTTAATATATTGAACTTTGTGGTGTGATTATAAGCACAATGGGAATTCTAGATCTTTTGTCTTCAGGGACCTTGAAACAGGCTTTGGTGAGCTATAGTTCTTGCCCACTAGAAACCTGTCATCTAAAAAATGAAGACTGAGTCTCCTCCCTGCCTTTTTAAAAAACTGGTTTTATCTATAAAGTGAACAGAGAACATTTATTATATAGTTTATCACTATAATTTTATAGTATTTCTTTTATGATTTTTTTATAATTTTGTAGTATTTTTTTGTCTCTGCACAGAGACCTCTGATTTTTAAAAAGTTACCTTGATTTATTTTGTTCATTAGGACAAATTATTGGATTCCAGCACAGTGACTCACTTATTCAAGATAACTGAAAACATTGGCTGTGTGATGACAGGAATGACAGGTAATTGGCTCAGTTTCTACTTAGATTTGTTATTTTATTCAAATTATTTTTGAGTTTTGTGTTAATTTTTAAAAGGCTTCCTTTAGTGCCTCATTTGCAGATAGTAGGAGTAGATTTGCAGTCTTCCAAGGCTAATGTCAGTATATTCAGAGTATTATAAGCTGTTTTGAAATCTTAAGTATTATAGAATTAGATCTCTGTTTCTATTGCTGTCAGGGAAACTGGGCTGAGGCCACTGTCAGACATTTATTTCATATATAGTTAATAGTTTAAGGAGATGTAAGTATATTTCAAACCTGGTAATAATGTCACTATTAGAAGAGAATGAGAATTACAGAAATTGCTTTGAGTTTCTATTTTCTGAAATCAAGGGAAAATTAAAGCCTACAGAAAAGATCAGAAGAAACATTATTCTCTCTCCTTAAAACTTGTTCTTTTGGGGATTATTAGACACTTGCAGGAAATATTTTGACAGCTGTTGAAGGGCTCAGCATGAAAGTACAGTGCTATATGTAGAACTCCATCTTTTATTTATTTATTTATTAAGATTTTATTTATTAATTTGACAGGCAGAGATCACGAGGAGGCAGAGAGAGAAGGGAGGGGTAAGCAGGCTCCCTGCTGAGCTGAGAGCCTGATGCGGGACTCGATCCCAGGACCCCGGGATCATGACCTGAGCTGAAGGCAGAGGCTTTAACCAACTGAGCCCCCCGGGCACCCGAACTCCATCTTTTAAAAATGTTTTCCTTTTTTGTCATATACGTGTTGCTGAGTCACTGACTATTCAGTAGTGATAGAAAAAGCCAGAGTGGACCACTTCTGCTTCTCTCAAGTCATAGTGGAGATTTTACATATTTATATAAATATATACATACATGTATATACATACATATATACATATACATATATATGTGGAAAATTGAAAATCATCTGATTTTGAGGTTCACTCTTTCCTCTAAAGTAATAAACTTGTGTTTTTTATGCTCTAAGCTGACAGCAGATCCCAGGTACAGAGGGCACGCTATGAGGCAGCTAATTGGAAATACAAGTATGGCTATGAGATTCCTGTGGACATGCTGTGCAAAAGGATTGCTGATATTTCTCAGGTCTACACACAGAATGCTGAAATGAGGCCTCTTGGTTGTTGTAAGTATGCTAAGATGACTCCCAAAGAATTGATGAATTACATGGTGTTTTTTTTTTTTTTAGAGAACATGAATTAAGTTATTGCAGTAACACTTGGGTTCTGAACATGTGGTTTGGAAATTATATAAGCTGAGGAACTCTTATACTAAATCAGCAATGAAGGGAAGGTTTCACAATAGTATTTTAGGTATTACCATTTAAGCTTTAGATGCTATTAGATTTTTTACCAAAATATTTCTTTTAAGGGTATGTGATTTGAAAGATCTGAGTCACTGTTATATTGGACTGTTGTAATGGAGGTTTTACTGCAATTCCAGATTATGCTTTCAATGGAAATGCCTAAATTGACATCTTAACAGTGTAGCTCTTTTTTTTATTTTGACCATCCTAAAGAATCAGGCTCACACACATGTTCCTGTGATTGATATTTTTAGAATACATTACATTTCTTAAAAGTAAGTAAAATTCTCTTGGGAGAGAGAGGAGATTTGCTGCTTTTAGATTTAATGTAATGCATTAGCCTAAAAAAATTCAGCACATATGTTTCTGTGTTGTGTCATTTATGAGAAAAAGCAATCAGCGTAGAGCTTTTCTTCAACATCTGACCCTATTTTTTAACTCTCAGATAAGAATGCTCCCTCAGTTTATTCAGTGATATTCTTTCTCACTCTCATCCTCTTCTGCTTTTTCTTCAGATGTTTTTGCTCACCAGATTTTCTCTGTGTTCCTTCTCTCCCTCTTGGCTCTGTCTGGGTGATCTCACCCTTGAGTTCATGCCTCCTTTACTACCTGTATACAGCCAGTCACTGCCACGTTGGCAGTAGCCCAGTCCCTCCCTCCGTGTCCTGCAGATACTTCAGACTTGAAATTGTTGCTCTTTTCCTGCTTTCATCCTCAGTGTCTCTTTCCTGTGTTCTCCCCACTTCCCTGGTCATCTTCCTCAGTCATCCAGCCTCGGCTCCAAATATCTGGTCCTTCTTCATCTCTTCCCTTTGCCACCTAATTTATTTGTCTCTTCTCTCCCTCCTCATTCTTTCCTCATCTTCCATGTTGGTACACGGTTATCTTTTTTAACTCAAATTTTTATTGTTGCTCCCTAGAAAAACCCATTCCTCGTCGAATACAGTGTTAATTCCAAACTCCTTAATATGATGTGCAAGGCCCTGAGAGTTTATTCCCAAGCAGCTTCTTGCATGTCCTGCTTTCCTTCTCAACCTGAAGTGCCAGTAGTATGTAGGTCTTTTGTCATCACCTGGGTGTACCATTGCCTTTCTTGTCTTGATGCCTTTGTATGTGTTGTTCCTTATGCCTTGATTGCCCTTCTTGTCCTTACCACCTGTGAAACCCTATTCATCTTGCAAGACCCAAAGTAGAGAAGTGTGTGCTCCCTCCAAGCAGTGAGTGGGTACTTCTTTTATGTTGCCATGTACTTTGTGTATAGCAAGTATAACATGTAAAGAAAATTACAGAGTGACATAATCTTTGAATAAAACACAGATACCTGATCACTGTTTATCAATTAAACAAGGTTGAAAATTCCTCATTGTAGCACTATAAAAGTGAATAAAGTAATTGGTTAATACTGAATCTTAAAAGAGAGGGCACTATAGGCATACCTTGGAGATAATGGCAGGTTCAGTACAGACCATTGTGGTAAAGCTAATATCACAATATAGTGAGTCAAATGAATTTTTTGGCTTCCCAGTGCATATCAAAATTAAGTTTATGGTATAATCTATTAAGTGTGCAATAGCATTATATCTAAAAAGTAATGTACATACTTTAAATTTAAAATACTTTATTCTTAGAGACCTTGGTATATCTAAGCTTTCAGCAAGTCATAATCACTGATCATAAATTACCATAACACATACAATAATAATGAAAAAGTTTGAAATATTCCAGGAATTACCAAAACATGACACAGACACAAAGTGAGCAAACACTACTGGAAAAATGGACTTCCTCAACACAGGGTGGTTACAAACCTTTGTTTTCAAAACAAACAAACAAACAAACAAACAGAACACAGTATCCCTGAAGTGCAACACGCTATGAAACGAGGCATATATATAAGAGGTTCAGGAGTTAAGCCATTCTTTAAATACTTTATTACCTGCTTTGCTGAGTAGAAAGTAGTTTGGTGGTGGTATTCGTTTTAATTAAGTCATTACAACAACATGATTAGATATTTAATAACAAAACTGTATGTACAGAATTTAGAATTTGATTTCTCTTGACACTAGGGGAATGTACACCAGCAGTATCAAAGGTGGGCAGTGTGAAGATAAGGAAGTAGCCTCTGTATTTCACTTGGTGCCAGCATTCCAGGTGTAGTCCATACACTTTTAGTTCCCTGGAACCCTAAATTCTTAAGAACCTTAAGCTCTTAAACTTAAAAAAAAAAAAAAAAAAAGAAAGAAAAAGAAAAAGTCTTCCATAGCCAGCTAAATTAAAGAACTAGTGAAGTTTAAAGTAAGTGAACCTACAGCAGAATATTTAACATGCTATTATTATTTTTTTAAAAGAAAGTATATGAAAAATATGCTTTCCAAGTTTATTGACTGATGATACCTCAGGAGATCAGAGAAACATGTTTTGGGTAGTAGCAAGGATTAGAAAATTGTAAATTACACTTGTGATAGTTCATATTTTAAAAATATCTGAGATAAACCTTTGATGAAATGGAAATTTCTTGGTTACCTAATTTATCTTTAGTAATAACCTGTATTTCATCAGTTTTTTAAAACAAAATACATATCCTAAAATAGATGGCCAGAATAATCAACAACAGCTTTATGACAATACTAAGAGAGAAGAAACTGTGTTGTACAAAGGTATAAGATATTTAATGAGGGTCTTTCTTTTTAGGTATGATTTTAATTGGTATAGATGAAGAACAAGGCCCTCAGGTGTACAAGTGTGATCCTGCAGGTTACTACTGTGGGTTTAAAGCCACTGCAGCAGGAGTTAAACAGACGGAGTCAACCAGCTTCCTTGAAAAAAAAGTGAAGAAGAAATTTGATTGGACATTTGAGCAGACAGTGGAAGTAAGTTAGCCAAAAGCAGCTTTTTTTGCAGATCATTGTATAATTGAAGTTTATAAAGGCTGTTCCTTGTTTAACACATGAGCCAGGTTTGTCAGCTTCATAGTAGAATTGGTGTCAGTCAGCTGACGTGGGAACAGTGAGGATTGCTTTTATTCACTTAATCCCTATCTCATTTCGTAATGTATTTGAGAGTGCTTTCAACAAAACACATATAAAATGGGAAGATGGGACTAAAAATAAGAATCAAGACTAAGGCCTAAGACCTGCATGGTTATGACTCAAATTAGGCTTAAGCTTCTTGGTAACAAAAGTGAAAAAATTTAGTAGTTGTTACCCTTATGGCCCTAAAGGCAAAACAGCCACATACCAAATTCTCAGGGAAAGAAACGTCTGGGTAACAGAATATATGCTCATAGCATGACTTGGCAGAGAAGTTCTATCTGGGATGCAAAAATAGAGCTCCTTTAACTCTGAGATCTTAAGGTGATAATTCATTATAATTGGGACGTTTTAAATAGACACAACAAGCTAAAATTCTTATACAAATATTTAGTAACCTTAGACTAAAGAAGCCTCTTACTAACTGCCAAGAAATTTTAGTGCATTTTGGAAAGGAGGAGCTGAGATACAGCCATTCTAAAGACTAACAACATGATTCTGATAAATGACAAAAGAAAAATGCTGTCTAATACTTTCATGTTTGGTTGGCAATATTATCTCATTTATACTAACAGGAGATATAAAGCTAGTTCTCATCTGGGAGGTACTATGCCTTGTTTAAATGTTTCTAAAAGGTCCTTTTTACTTACAGTTCATAATTACATAAGTAATTAATCACATCAGATACAAAGCCCTTAAATACATTCCTAAATTGTTAGTGTAGATTTTCCTTGAAGAAGACTATATCATTCATGTTTACCCTGTTGTCCTTCTCACCTCAAGTGCTTAGCATAGTCCCCAGCATGTTCTAGTCCTCAAGCAAACAGACTCTTGTGTGTAAATCATCCTGTTTTGTTTGATGGATCCCTTTCATTTATGACTAAAATTCATGTAAGCACGTTTCTTCTCATATACGCTAGTAACACGTGGCTTTGGAAATGTATCACTGAAACATGAAGCAAAAAATGAATAGCTTGTTGTTAACTCATGATTTGAATAAGCTTGGAAAGAGAATATCTTGGAGTCTCTGAAAGATACAATTTTAATGTTGGTACTTTTTTCAGACTGCAATTACATGCCTATCTACTGTTCTATCAATTGATTTCAAACCTTCAGAAATAGAAGTTGGAGTAGTTACAGTTGAAAATCCTAAATTCAGGTGAGTTATATTGTCGGCCAAGTACTTAAAAGACGTTTGCCAAGAAATACATTACAGCCTAGAACGGTAGAGGTGTTTGGGTCCATTTGTCCTACAAATCAGGGTGGGGAGTGTGGGGAACATTTTTTTGAACTACATTTAGAGTTTTTCAATACTTAAGAGATCTGTTTTAAAACTTACTTGAGGTTCCTTTAAGACAGACATAACTGCTTTTCTTCTTATTTCTAAGTGATTTTATATCTGTATCAGAGGTAACATAAAATAACCTTCTCTATGTTAGGAGTAAAGTAAACATAAGTGTTTTCCTTTTTTTAGCCTGAGGCCAATAGAAATTCTTCTCCCAGTGTAGTAGTTTTTGGTTTTTTGAGGTGGAGCTTTGATTATTTAGTGGTTAGTTAAGGGGAGCTCTGAAGAGCAGTATGAAATACTGATCTATATCAGACGCTATCTGGAGATCTTTGGAAACCCCAAATTTTGAATACAGCTAATTGAATTGCAGATGCTGGATGCTTGTCTTTTCTTACTAAGAGACTAACTTCCACATATCAACCTTATAGCTTCCATGAGTCAGATCTGTACTGGGTGCTTAACATATACCATCTCACTTAATCCTCCCAGAACCCTGCACGGTGGTTTACTTACCAGGAACCCGGATATGCTTATGAAAAATACTTCGTTTAAATGCATAGATGCATAAATGCATAGATGCATTATTTGTATCTACTCTTAGATCACAGTTACATAGACACTTGGTCATGGTTAGGGATGGGGTGGAAAGGTGGTACATTAAACTTAACTGAGGCTTGAAGAGTTTCTTGTTACTATGCTCTTTTTTTCCCTCCTAATTTACTCTTTTTGTTGCATGCAGGTGAGTGATTTAAACATGAGTGAAGTAAGAAAAATTCATAGAATAAAAAAAAAATTGTGAATCCTCTCCTCCCTGCCCCGTAGAAAATAGTTGTTTTGTTTGTTTTGGCAGTACTATTCTAGCAGGAACAATTTATAAAGGACCCGCTTAAAGGACCTGCAAGTTCTTTTTTCTGTTCTGCGACCCTCTGATAGCTTTTAACATTTTTATTTCCATCTATTAGTTAAATAGGTGAGAAGCCAAAGAACCTTATCTTCAAAAAGTTCTGTTACCATTTATAAATTTAGTAGTAGTAAGTATGCTTAAAAAATAACTATAATATGTAACATAAGCATCAACAACTACTATATAAACTACTTACATTGCTCCAGTCTGTACTAAAAAATGTCACTTCTAAAAATGTGACATTTTTAGAAGTCCAGCAGTAATAGGTCACACTAAAGGTTGCCAAGCATTTGATTTCTTTGGGGAAATAGCATCTGTTCATCATGAAGTGTTTTCTTATCTCTTAGCTCATAGAAACTTGAGTTATACAAGATGTAAAGGCTTCTTGACATAGGAGCTGAAATAGAATAGATTATGTATAGCTAGCTATATATTTAACTTAATTATCTTCTATCATCGCTGCAACTAAAAGGACTTATTTTCAGAAGACGTAATTTTTTTATCTGACGTCAAAGAAATAAATTATTTTGTGTATAGATGAAGTTGATAAAATATTTGGGAAGTCTTCCAAAATAATCCAAAGGGATGAGTGGTGGGTAAACAGATTTTTTTTAAGAGTCTTATGCTCTTAAAATCTTAAAAAATTATGCTCTTATGCCGACCAAGCTAGCCAGGCACTAACAGATTTTTTAAATAGTAGCTATAAATGATTGATTGTTAAAGTTGGGTGTTAGGTACACAGGAATTTATTACTATCTGTTCATTCTACTTTCATGTGTATTTGCAACTTTACATAATAAAAAGTTTTCAAAAAGTAAAATGGTTGTGGGTTTTCCCCCCTTGCCTTCCAGGATTCTTTCAGAAGCAGAGATTGATGCTCACCTTGTCGCTCTAGCAGAGAGAGACTAAACATTGTAGTTAGTTTACCAAATCCATGACGCCACTTGCCTGTGTGTTCGGTAACAACAGACCAACATTATGGAGGCCCCTGGATTGAAAAAGGAACCTCTCCCACTCCTGCCCTACCGCTGAAGTGGTTAGGACTCTGTATAAATAAAATCAGTGCTTTTGGAAAATGATCGCATCCTGTCTTAATTTCACCTCTAGTTTTAAGTGGAGCCTCTGGTGCATGCAGACTGTTCAGTGTTCACCATCGCCACACTGGAGCTTTTCTCGTTTTGTTGACGGAGATCCAGGTTTCTTTGGTTTCAGGAACTTAATAGCGGAAGTTTAAACTGTAGCTATATGGCCTAACTAATGGCAAACTAAAAACTGGTTTCAAAACTTGGCTCTGACTGTAAGCGGACATGTAAGGCAAGGCCTCTATTTTGCAATTCTTTGTTCATTCAGATGTAATATTCCTGAACCTAAACTCCAAGTGCCATCGGAGGTTTTAATTATAGTGAAAAGATTGACATTGTTTTATTCATTGGTTTTGAGATACACATTTAATCTGTACTCCATAAGGTCCAGTATCTTTAAGAGCAGAAATCGCAGTTGCCTTAGAAACAACAGGGCTTGAAAAGCAGAATCTGTGTATTTTCTCTGCTGCCTTAAAATTATTTAAAGCAGACTTTAAAGAACTCGTCTATAGTAGAGATGCCACTATAAACAATGTTAAGGGAAAAGGTATATTTAGAATAATTACTGAACAGAATTAAGGTTTTTAAATATTTTTTAAAGATTTAGTTATTTTAAAGTGTGTGTGCATGGGGCGCGGATGTGCAGAGGGAGAGAATCTTCAAGCAGGCCCCCCTCAGCACAGAGCCCAAGGTGGGCTTGATCTCCAGACCCATGAGATCATGACCTGAACCAAAACCGAAAGTTAGATGCTTAACCATCCGAGCCTCCCATGTGTCTCTGAATTAAGGCTTTTTCAAATCATTGTGATTGCCTGGTGACCTGAACCACTAATTGTTCTAGATGATCCAAAAATCTTGGGATTTACATTTCATGCCCTCATTTTCCCTGGGTGAGATGGACTCACCTCACCCAGGTGTGTGAGGTGTGTCGCCTCACAGAGGTGAATATGGTTGCTGATCCAGTACAAATCCCTGGAGTCAGTTGCCCCTGTAGCCACCAAGGCCGGGTGAACTTCTGACCGCTAAAAGCAGGAAACTTCACCTACCACATCCTCTTCAGAGCTGAGTCATTAGTTGTTAAGTGTCCTAAAGGGGAAGCAAGGTTCTTCCAGTTCAGGGACTGCTGGTTGGATTACCCATCCATATCCACTAAGCTCTGTAAAGGTACTGCCATTTTGTAAGTGAGGTATGTGTAGACTCCAGGTCTACTGCCATGAATGGACAACTATACCCTCGCAGCCTTGACTGACTTCACCATTCTGGAGTCAAGAATGAGTTTAGCAAATCACTTGTTTTTTCTGCAAGAAAATACCTTCTAGTGATAGGAAATGAAAATTACTTCATTTGTTAGAAAAACAAGTTTCTACATTATTAAGATGTAGATGAATTCGTTTTTTTAAAAAAAGATTTTATTTTTAAATCATCTCTACACCCAAAGATGGGCTTGAACTCACAACCCTGAAAACAAGAGTCACATGCTGTTACTGACTGAGCCAGTCAAGCACCCAAAATATAAAAGACTTCTAAGTTTATTAGATTAGTTAAGTTATGCTTTAAAGTACTGGAAGGGAGCGCCTGGGTGGTGCAGTCAGTCGGGTGTCTGCGCTTAGCTCAAATCATGAGCCCACCATCCTGGAGCCCCATGTTGGCTGGCGACTCTGGCAAGCCTGCTTGTGCTCTCTCAAATAAGTGAAATATAAATAAGTAAATAAATAAATGTACTGGGAAAAGGGGAAGAAATGGAAAGAATTTTAAGTATGACCATTAAATCATTAATTCTGTTTTTGTGTGTTTAACATAGTCTAGGATACATAAGAGTTAATGTAGAAATATTGCACAAATGCTAAGAAAAGACATGTTAAAACTCAAAAGGCATTTGGGAAAACCCTAGTAAGAAATAAAAGAATACAAGTGAATATTTGACATTTAAAGGGATATGTTGAGACTCTCATGAATATGAAGCTATCTGGGTAGACATCTAGCTTCTCTTGGTACCCATTTTCAATGACAAAACAGCTTGGAACCATTTAGGCTATAAGGAAACAAACCAGGTACTTGTCTCCTTCATTAGATCCCAAATCTAAGATTCAGATTTGTGCCACAACCAAATTACCACATTAAGGATATTTAGTATCTCCCTTAAAGAAATGCTTGAGTTAAATATGTTCTGACCCTCTACTGCATTTCCAAAATAGAAGAAAATCTTAACAGCTTATATAATGGTGAATTCATGTTAGGCACTTCCACTGAAATCAGATGTGATTCCAGAACGACTTTTTTCCCATTTATTTTACGTTTCAGAAAATGCAGGTAAAACAATAAATGAAGTGAATTAAAAGTTATCAGAAAGGAGATAGAATTATAATCTTCTGTTTAGGCTGTTCACCTAAAAAAAAGGCAAGAGAATCACGTAATGAAGTAGTCTGTATTGAGGCAGGCCCTATCTTCCATACAATATCGTTTAAACTGTTCTAAGGATAAGTTGAGTTCAAGTTCCTAATCATGTGCCCACAGATTTAGAAAGCGGTTAAAATTCTTTAGCCTCAAAATGTGGCCTGAACTCTTGTGAGTCCATTTTACGCTGTTGATACCGTTTTATCTCTGAGGAAATGTTAATATGTTTAATTTTAAGGTGCTTTAGGTGGAAGTTATGTAATATATTACCATATTGCCTTCCAAAAATCCAAAACAATAAATTCCAAATTGAATGCCCCAAGGCTTCTGGATAAAGGATTATAGACCTATACTACCAGTAGTCCCCTACTGCAAGTGAAAAACTAAGCTCAGTAAACTAATTTGTCCAGGATTGCACAAACAGTGATGCAGAGTAGAGTAGACCCACAACTCTGACCCCTAGACATCTTTTGTCAGGGCATTAGATGAAACCTGCAATCACTTTTGTCAAGTTTACCCCTCCCCCATTAGTGAAGTAGCTAGACTGAAAATTCTAAAAAAACAAAAAAACTATTACTTTATACCAAGAATAACTGCTACAAAAAGAGAAAAGAAAAAATATATATAATATATATATCCTCTCTATAAAGTAATTACATAATGTATATAATAGAATATATTCAGGTCAACAGAGGGAACATTCTCTTATATTTTGTTGTTGCTGCTGCTATTGTGACTATAATGTTCTCAGAGGTAGTTGTAGCCACATCAGCAACAAAAGAAATTAAAGCCCCTAGGAATAATTCTAACTGGAAATACTGAACCTATATGATGGAACTAAAAAACTTCGTTGAGAGACATTCTGCTTTTGAATAGGAGTACTGAGTATTGTAAAGTCAATTCTTTTTCCAAAGTAATGCATACGTTTTAAGTAATTTGAGTCAAAATGCTAGAGGAAAATTTTTTGAAGCTTGCCCAGAAACAGACTTTAGCATATATGAGAATTCAACATACGATAAAATTAGCACCACGAGTTGATGAGGAAACTGGGGGTGTGAAGATGAGGAATGACTATATTGGAAAATAATGTTCCTCATCTTACATCAGAATAAAATCCAGGTGCCTGGGTGGCTCAGTGGATTAAAGCCTCTGCCTTTGGCTCAGGTCATGATCCCGGGGTCCTGGGATTGAGCCCCACATCAGGGAGCAGGGAGCCTGCTTCTTCCTCTCTCGACCTGCCTGTCTCTCTGCCTACTTGTGATCTCTCTGTCAAGTAAAAAAAAAAAAAAAAAAAGAATAAAATCCAGGTGACTTAGGGAGATAAATATCACACACACATTTTTTAAGCAAACTGCACCCAACATGGGGCTTGAATGCATGACCCAAGATCAAGAGTCACATACTCTGTGACTGAACCACTCAGGTGCCTAGAGATCATTTTTTAAAATCTTTTAAAGAGAGGGGGAAAAAAGGAAAAAGAGGAGGGTAAACTTTAGGTTAAAAAGGTGGTGAAGTACTTTCTAAGCAGAAACAATAAATAAAATCATAAGGGGAAAAAAATCTATATATTTTGCTACATACACATTTAAAGTTTTACTAACAAAATATCCACCATAAAGTTCAAATAGTAAGAAAATACAACAATATAAAAGTGTAGTAACAACACAGGTCATTAAAATGTTCTAGTCATTGGACTTGAAAAAAATAGTAAATCTCAATAATTTTAAAATGCAAATTATATACCATATTTTCTATCAAATAAAATGTTTACATTAGAACTATAATACATAATGTACTTGGTACATTTCAAGTGTGCAAAAATTTTTTGTTGCATGAAGGAATGGTGATAGTATATTAAAAGTTAAGTTACTCATTCTGCTGGTGGAAGGTTAAACATTCAGTCTTTCTGGAGTACAACCTGGGAATATGCCTCAAGAACAAAAAAAAAGTAGGGACGCCTGGGTGGCTCAGTGGGTTAAAGCCTCTGCCTTCGGCTCAGGTCATGATCCTGGGGTCCTGGGATGGAGCCCCACATCGGCCTCTCTGCTCAGCGGAGAGCCTGCTTCCTCCTCTCTCTCTCTATCTGCCTCTCTGCCTACTTGTGATCTCTGTCAAATAAATAAACAAAATCTTAAAAAAAAAACAAAAATATCATTCTATTTGCAAGAATTTATTTTGGGGCATTTTTTAGAGATGCAGAATTGTGTTATAGTTATTTTATATACAATAATAAATGACATTGCATCCAATGTTGTAGAATATTAAGCAGTCATTAATATCCCTGTTTTGATGAATATTTAATGATATGGAAAACATTTACAATGAAATATTAAGAAACAGTCCACAAAATAAACAGTGTGATCCCTACAGCAGACACTTCCTGTACCCAAAAATTGTTACGACTCTTGCCAACAATATCCCCCCTCGTTGCTTCTTTCTCTGTCTCAGGGGCTTCTCTGAAGCGTCGGGCCTTCTGCAAAGTCAGGAAAGCCTGCTCAGTCTGTGCAGGCCTAACACAGCCCAGAAGTGTGGTGTCAATAATGCCAACTGATGCTGGTTGATAAAGGTCCCGGCCTTTTTGTTGTTGTTGCTGTTAACTGCAGCTGAAGTGGGGGGACGAGGCCCAGCTCACCTGCAACAGGAGATCCAGGAGCTGCATCTGCCAGTAGCTGTCAAAATGCCAGCAGTCAGGAGAAATGAAGAGGCCACCCCAGTGGAGAAGGATGAGTAGGAGGAAGCCTGAGGATAGCCCTCACCCTGGTACCACCGGAGGCAGAAAAGTAGGTAGGGGCAGGGTACCAGAAGGGGAGGCATACTTGATACATGTAATCACCCAACACCTCATCCCCAGGGCAACCATAAGCATAGCTCTGTCCCAGCATCTTGTGGGACTTTTCTGGGATGGGCCATAGAAGCCTCTGGAAACTATGCAAAATTTAGTGGATGTCTTAATTTCCTGGGAGAGACCCAGAGCTTTCATCAAATATTCAAAGAAGGCAGTTTCCCAAGGAAGGAAAACAATAGAATGTAAACTGTAGTTTTTCTGGTAGAAATTAATTTGGTTATTTATGATAGAGTTATGAGCACATTTCATTTTTTTTCTTTATGCTCATCTCTACTTTTAATAAGGAATATCATGAAGAAGTTAAAGATGGATCTGTTAACTAACGTGTTAACTAATCATAGCTCATAAAATATTTTGGTGCCATTAAAAGTGTTTAAAAATTTTAAATGGCATTGGAAAATGCTCATGACATAATTGAGAGAAAAAAAAAAATAGGGTATAAGATTGTTTACAAAGTCTATGACCTCAACAGTATAAACAATGAATGGAGAAAAAAACTCCTGGGACTACTAAAGTGTTTATAGGAAGGTTGCAGATTTGGGTTAATATACAAAAGTCAGCCACTCTCCTATACACCAGCAATGAAAAATTGGAATTTGAAATTAAAAACACAATGCAAGGGGCGCCTGGGTGGCTCAGCTGGTGAAATATCTGACTCTTGATTTCAGCTCAGGTCTCAATCTCAGGATTTGAGTTCAAGCCCCGGATTGGGCTCCATACTGGACATGGAGCCTCCTTAAAAAACAAAAACAAAAACAATACCACAACACTACCACTTACACTAACACCCCCAAAAATGAAATACTTAGACATGAATCTATGTACTAGATCCATAACATAAAATTCTGATGAAAGATTTAAATAAATGGAAAGGAAGAGTCAGTATTGTCAAAATACCAATTTTTCCCGACTTATAAATTCCACACAATCCCAGAATTCCAGCCAAGTTAATTTTGTGGATATTGACAAACTGATTCTAAAGCTTATATGGAGAGGCACAAGACCCAAACTAGCCAACAGTACCAAAGAAGAACAGAGTAAAAGGACTGATACTGTCGGACTTCAAGACTTACTACCTACAGTAGTCAGTACGGTGTTGGTGAAAGAATAGATAAATCAATTAATAGAACAGAACGGAAATCCCAGAAAGAGAACCCCATACATGAAATCAACTGATCTTTGAAAAAAGGAGTAACAGCAATTCAGTGTAGAAAAAATAGTCTTTGATAAACGCTGCTGTACACCTGGGCATTCATATGTAAAACATGAATCTAGACACAGATCTTCGCCTGTCACAAAAAGTAACTCCAGATGGATTATAGACTTGATGTAAAACACCAAACTATAAAACTTAGACCACAACATAAGAGAAAATCTAGATGACCTTGGGTTTGACAGTGAGCTTTTGGATACAACACCAAAGTCATGAAAGAAAAAATTGGTAAACTAAACTTCATTGCAATTGAAAATGTCTGCTTTGTGAAGACACTTAAGAGAATGAAAAGCCACAGACTGGGAGAAAATATTTGTATGCTTATATATGGTAAAAAAACAAAAAAACAAAACTAGGATCCAAAATATATAAAGAATTCTTAAAACTCAACAGTAAGAAGGGTACCTGGGTGATTCAGTTGGTTTAGCCTCTGACTCGGTTTCAGCTCAGGTCATGATCTCAGGGATGTGGGATTGAGCCCTGCATTAGGCTGCGTACCTCTCTACCCCTGCCCCCCAAAAACCCACAACAACTCCACAATAAGAAAACACCCAGTTTAAAAATTGGCAAGAGATCTTAACAGACACCTCACCAAAAGGGGAAGATACACATACAGCAAATAAGCATATGAAAAGTCCAACACCATATATCATCAGGAGTTGCAAATTAAAACAGCAGTGTGATACCACTACACATCTGTTAGAATGGTTTAAAAATTTGGTTTTTTAAACCAAAGAGCAGCAGGAACTGGTGAGAATGACTTTGGAAGACAGTTCAGCAGTTTCTTATAAAAGTAAACACCATCTTACTGTGAGATCCAGCTTATGCCCACACAAAAACCGACACACAAATATTTTTAGCAGCTTTATTCATCATTGCCCAAAAGAGGAAGCAGGATATCCTTCAATAAGTGGATGGAAAAACAAACTGTGGTACATCCAGACAATGGAATATGATTCAGCTCTGAAAAGAAATGAGCTATCAAGTGATGAAAAGACATGCAGGAAACTTAAATGCATATTTTAAGTGAAAGAAGCCAATTCAGAAAAACTACATACTATGTGATTCCAACTATCAAACATTCTGGAAAAGACAAAACTATCGAGACAGTAAAAAGATCAGTGGGTACTGGGAATTTGGAACAGGGGGGTGAGGGAGAGCGGAGGGTAAATCGGTGACGGGTTTAGGGTGGGCCCGACTGCTGTTTGATACAGTAATAGCAGATGCATGACGTGCATTTGTCAAAACCTGTAGAAAGGTACAACACAAAGGGTGAATCTCTATGTAAACCATGGACTTAAATTCATAATAATGATCGCTATTGGTTCATTAATTGTAATAAATGTACCACGCTAATACAGGATATTCGTAACAGGGAAAACCAGTATGCGTGTGGTTGGAGAGGGGGTTATATGGGAACTCTCGGTACAATCACTGAATCTTTCTGTAAATCTGAAACTATTCTAAAAAATAAAGTCATTAATTAGTTAAATGCATGGGAAAAATTTCAAGAGATAACCCAAAATGGTTATGAATAATTTTTCTCATTTCTTATACTTCAATGTATTTTCCAAAAATTTTTTAATGGATTATGTATTACTTCTAGAACCAGGCAAAATTAAGTGCTGAATTCTAAACACTTATCCTGGAAAGCATGGATTTTTAAAACCTGACCAAAATTTTCAGGTTTTTTTTTTTTAATAAGCAAATTGGCCCAAATTCCCCCAATAAAATATCCAAAGTGAAGGTGTGGATAGACTTACCCCTTTTTGAAGTGTTTGCACTGCCTTATAGAGCATGACCCAGAGAGGGGCCTTGCTCAGCTAGTCATGTGCTGGTCAAGACCCCTTGTTCAAACTCTACGTGGGGCCCTTGCTTTGCTCAGTTTGGGGCCACAGAGAAGCCCTACCCTGGGTGGCCCAAATTCTGTGTCACACTTCCTGGGCAGTCATCTCTGCTACACACAGCACATGTGGGGAAAAGCAACCTTCAAAACTCCCTGGTGCCCTGTCCCCCCCGGCTAGCCTGTTACCCATCAGACCTCACCTCTAGCCCTGGGAACTTGCCTCGCCTTAGTCCTAGATGAAGCACTGGGGGCTGACACCTGTTTCTGACTCCAGAAGAGCTGCCTGGGTAACAAAAAGCACCATTTGCCCACTGACCTCTCTACCAAGAGCTCTGTGTGGTTTCAAATTCTCTGTATTACCACTTTTCTATGCCCACATCTCCTGAGGGGGTGTGGTGAACATTGTTAAACTGAAATGTCTATATAGCTATTCTTGGCCAGGGTTTCACATCAGAAGCACCGGGGGAACTTTCTCGAAGAGCACAAACCTGGCCACCAAGCCTGATGACTCCACTGCGAGGTCCCCGGGATGCTGCGCTGGACACATGTATTTGGAGGTGCTCCCCAGCAGGCCTGGTGTCTGCCACGGGTCAGCAAGCAGCTGTAGGTTGTCACATTCGTGGGGCACAAGAATATATATTGCAGGCAACACGATCATGGGCCAGTGTATTTGGGGCTCATCTCCCCTCGACTCTTGGTTTGGCCAGTGGGTAGCTTACAAGAGTATTGGGGAGTCAAGAGGGTGTCCAGGAAGTGACCCCTATGCCTTAGGTTCCTGTCATGTGTGCCTCTGCTGACCTCTGACCCCTGAGGCCAGTCAAGGGGACAAAAATGCAAATGTCTGACAATAATGAAGCCCTCTCTGCCCAGCTTGCAGCCTCCATAGCCTGGGGCTCCCCTGGCAAGGGCTCAAGGTTCACAGAGATAGGAAGGGAATACAGGAAGACCGCAGGTGGGAGAAGGGAATGTGGCCTGATCCCGGAAAGCCAGTGGTTCTGCCGGAGCCCTGGCGATGCTCTTGATGCCCTTTGGGAAAAGTCACCACAAGAAGACTCTAGGCGTCAGGCAGCTGTCGCACAGAAATCCACATCTGGTCATGCTGAACCAGGTGACCTGTAAACCTCATCGTGAACCCGCTCGTGTTGGTTTTACCCAGAGCTACGGGGATTAAGCCTCCACTTGGGGCTGGAATGAAGATGAAAAGGAGAAGCAGAAGAAGAACAGGAAAGACCTGGTTTCCCTGGGCAGAGTAGGGATGAATCGGGGGGAGCCCCAGCTACCAGCCGCAGAGTGCCTGGCCAAGCTGGGGTTTTCCAGGGATGGAGGCGGAACCTGGGTTATTAGTGGGTCCCAGCTCTCTAGCTGACAACCACCATCTGAGCTAGGTTTGTTGGGGGTCAAGCATACCTGGGGCCTTCCTGCTTGGGCTGACTCCAGGGGCCTGGTGAGCCGGTGTTTTAAAGTTCTCCCGAAGAGGGAAGGCAGGAAAGCTTCTGCGAGGATGGCTTGCCTGGCATTTAAGTGACCGTGGTCAAGCTCTAAGTCTTGGATGGACGCAACGAAACAAAATCACCCCCTCCAAATAACTAGCTCATCTATCCTACTCAAAGGGTTGTAGAGCCTTGTGGAGGGCCTTGGAGTGGCCTGCTGGCTTCTCTGTGCCTCTGTGCCCAGCAGCCCCCTGAGAACCGTGCTTCAGTGAGGCCCCGGGCTCACGACATTGCACCATCCCCTGTTAACATAGGGAAAGTTCTCTTGGTTCTTCTTATTTCTCAGCAACCATTTTCGAGCTTTTCTACAAGCCAGACCCAGGTTTCTGGCCCGGGGACACAGCGAGGAACAAGGCAACACGGGCTCACTCTCTCCAGGGGCTCAGGCTTTGGGCCCTCGCTTCCCTCTTGCAGAGCTGCTTCCTCCAGCCAGCTGCCACTGAGACATTTGTGACAGCTTTGCATCCTGTCTCCATCCAGCAGGGTAGGTCGGGGTTTGCCCCTTCACAGAAGCAGGTCGGGCACGAAGGCATTTGTGCCAAGCCAGCCTCTGGGCCCCGTTCCAGACGGGCTTTGTTGAGACCCCCACCCCCACCCCAGGACCAGCAGCAACCTGCCCGCGATCGGTGAGAAGATGTGTCTAAAAACTCTCATTTGTCATAAGCTTAGCGCACTCCTTTCCTACCACAAACTACGTGGAGATCCCTTCTGGGGTTTTTTCTTTTCTTTTTCTCTGTGTTCTTAAAGAAAACCAAACGTCATTGTAAAACAGAGCGTTGTACACTTTCTTCTGAAGCAGGAAGAGCTGCAGGTGCTCACGGCTGATTTCACATTTCTGAAAAACCCCAGGATAAGGCCCCCCCTTACACAAGTAGGGGGGCGGAGCTGATGGTCTTAGAAGGGGCATGCTCTCCACGGAGGGGGTCACAGGAACAGGACACCAGGCAACAGAGCAAACTGCATTTCCTCCATTTCAGGCCGACACCCCAAGGAGACACCTGCAGTGACCCGGGGCCAACTAGTGGGGTGGGGGAAGGGGACTTCTCTCTCTTAGATTCAAGGGCTGGGGACTTCAACTCTCCGACAGAGAACCTCATAGAATTCTTGACCCACAGCTGAGTTATTTACAGCCTCAATTTTCTCTTCCGTGAAATGATACCATCATGGGATCCATCTCAGAAGGGATACCGTGAGGATAGACGACATGAAAAGTGCTGAAAAGAATGGTAGAGGCCATCCATCCACAGGGGTAGTGTAGCTCTTGCAGAATGGCGCTGAACTGCTTTCCAGTTTCTAAAACACCGTGACCTTCCAAAAGAGGACTTTCTGGGAATGTCTTCACCCAGGTAGTGGGGTGGGCAGGGCAGGAAGGAGCCAGCCTGCAGGTGAACAGCCTCTCTCCTCGGCCAGAGCCAGGCAGCTCTGGCCAAGGTCACTAACACGAGGCTCGTGGTTCACCCTGGGAGCCAACCTCCCACTTCTTTCCGGGTGAAGAGTTTCCTTCCGGGGAACCTCCGTTGCTCACATGCTCATGCCCTCCACAGGCTGTGACTTTTCCCCGTGGGGGTGGGTTGGGGGGAGTAGTTCCCTGACCTTTGGGGCCAGGGCTGTTCTGGCTAGAGTCTTCTAGTCCTGGAGGAGCCCACAAGATGGCATCAGGAAATAAGCAGCTTCTGACCCTTGCATGAGTCCAAGCAGTCCCCTGGAGCTCTGAGGAGAACCTGGGCTCAGATCTCCTCGCACCTCCACCACTTGGGGCCTGCAGGGACCTCAAGAGCCTGATGGTCCTGGGTTCGCTGGCCCCAGCACAGGGCTGTTGGGTCCCTGGCCTCTACCCAGATCCTGCCTTCCTCACCCTGGTTTGCCTGAGGATGATGATGAAACAGATGGAGGGAGGCCAGAGGGCAGGTGCCTCACCCAGGGAGTGTGTCAGTCAAGGCCAGTTAGGGAGGGAGAGGCAGAGGTGGAGGAGCCCCAGGAGGCCAGAAGAGCGGGGAGCAGAGACAGAAATTCTCGGTGTTCCCGAGTTCCTCCCTGTCTCTTTGGGCCATGCTCGGAGGTCCTGAAGCGAGCCGGCCTGTACAGAAAGTGCAAGACCCTTCTGCCTTCCCTTCAGCTTCTTGAAGCCTGCTCGTGTGGGAGGGGTTTTGCAACCTTCTCGTGGCTTTATCACCTATAGGAAACTATAGGTTAGCTAAAAAAGCGATTTACTTATCAGGTGACTGGAACCACACTGAGGTGGGGAAGTCCTAGCTTGCACGGCTTCCTTCCTTCTTCTCTTGGCCCGGCCTCCAGAAGCCTCCCCAGAGTGGGGACACACCTCCTGACACCTCCATCCTTCTCATCCTTCTGAAATAGAGGGAACCTGAGCTTCCCACTCTGCAGACAGACAGGACGGAAAACACCGACATCCCCAGGGCCTTGGAACAGCCTCCCCAGCCTGGCTTCTCGGGGCGGGTGGGTGGGGGGGAATGAGAGAGCACATCCGTCAGGAGTATTTTGATGTTGCTCTGTTAGGCATCACGCATATCCTCCCGCTTACGGGGCCCTTCCTGACCAAGGACTGAATGAGTGTCTCTGTGAACTGTGCCACCACACAGAAGGGGCTCTAGGGGGGTTTTTCCTCAAGGCCCAAGGCCCAGCGATGCCTGATAGTTATCAGGATTGGTTGAACCCTAAAGTGTCTGCATCTGACCTTTAATAGTGACTTATATGCTTGTGGAACGCTGCTTGATTACTTTAAACCGATATGGGCTTTTGTTGTTGTTGTTGTTTTTCAGATTCCCAGCCCATTCTGGATCATGATCGGACCGTCTTTAGATTCAGAAAACGGGTCTGTCTTCTCTCATTTCCTAATGGCCTCCCAGTCCCACCCAGCAACCGTGAACATGAAGCCCAGAGTCAGGCCTGTTCCCAGGGCTCAGGAACAAAAGGGAAGGTCAAAGGCCAGGTCTCCATTCCCTTCTTGAAGTTGTCCAGCTGCAACTCCAGAAATGGGGCTCCTCCCCCTCGCAGTGAAGGTACCAGCAGAGCGTGGTGCCCCCGGTGCCCCCACCCCGGCCGATGCCTCACCTGCAGGAGCACTGTGGGGATTTCCCATCTTCCAGCCCGGCTCTTCCTTAGAGAGGTCAGCCCCCTGCCACTGACGAAGGCCTGGGTTGAGCAAGCTTTCCTGCGGGTCAGCATGCGTGGTAGGGCAGTGCCTGGGCCTGCTCAGGACCAGGCTTCTCCCTCAGCAGCTCAGGAGGGTGGAGGAGGGATTCAGAGCCCCAGAGATCCTTCAGCCCCGTGCTCAGGCCAAGCTGCATTTCCCCCTGACTGCCTGCGGCCTCTGCTTCTGCCCAGGCCTGTTTCTTTCTGGCCTCCTGCTCTCCTGTTTCCTTCAGCTTTCTCTCTGGAAGGCGCCCAGCTCTTCTAAAAACCCCCTCCAGGAAATTTGCCTGTTGCCACAAAATAATGCAAATGTGCTCCTGGGATGGCTCAGGCAATTGCAGCGTCTGTCTCCGAGAAATCTCGGAAAGGAGGACGAGGCAGGCCTGCGTCCCTCAGTGTCCCCTGCAGCCACCCGCACCGGGCCAGCAACTCTCTTCAGGGCCACAGGGGAGCAGACAAAGCTTCGACTTTGCTAAGAGGGCAGAGCCCAAGACAGAGAACACAAAACCCTCTGGGGCTCTGAGGTCCTTTTTGTTGGTTTAATACATAAAAATGGTTTGTATAAGTTTATTTTCATGGTTAGCCTTTATCTCTGTTTCGTTTCAACTCATTGCCCTGTCCAGGGGAACTTAAAGGCCATGGAGTCTTTCCTGGTTACCTAGGCAGCTGTTGCCCAGAACACGCAGACTTGTTTGTGAAAGCCAGCACGGTTCATCCTGTTCTCACAGCTCCCAAGTTCCAGCATTGGGCATTTACAAAAGGGAGCCCAGAGCCTCCCTCGAGGCCCACAGAAGACGTAGGTATGAATGGGCTCAGGTTTCTGGAACGGCCTGGGACTGACAGGTGGGAGGGAGCAGACAGGGGCAGTTAAGAAGGCAGGGGCAGGGCACCTGGGTGGCTCAGTGGGTTAAGCCGCTGCCTTCAACTCAGGTCATGGTCTCAGGGTCCTGGGATCGAGTCCCGCATCGGGCTCTCTGCTCAGCAGGGAGCCTGCTTCCCTCTCTCTCTCTCTGCCTGCCTCTCCATCTACTTGTGATTTCTCTCTGTCAAATAAATAAATTAAAAATCTTAAAAAAAAAAAAAAAAAGAAGGCAGGGGCACCTGGGTGGCTCAGTTGGTTAAGAGCCTCAGGCTCAGGTCACGTCCCTGCGTTGGGCTGCCTGCTCAGCGGGATAGGGTAGCAGGGTGGTGGTGGAGAGTTCTGCTTCTCTCTCTCTCTTCCAGTTTATGCTCTCTCAAGTAAGTAAAATTTTAAAGATAAAATGCAGAATTCACCTTTAAAAAAAAAAAAAAAGCAAGCAAAGCTTTCCCATTCTCACACTGAACCCTCCAAATTAGAATGTAGGCCAAATGAGGAAAAGGCCTAACAAGAACCAAGTCAAAGTACCATTGCCTTAGGATTTCAAAGTAGAATTTGCTCATGTGGGAAGGTATTAGGCTGCTAAATGTATTCATTGCGGTCAGTGTTGTGGATCTCACCAGGCAAAAGCTAGGGAGGAGTCTGGGGCTCTGGGGCCTGCCTCCTCTTTGGGCAGGCCAGCCCCCCTTAACCTTCACCCTGGTAGCTCTCATGGGATGAAAAGCCACCCAGGCTCCTGGCCAGAACTAGGATTGAGGCTGGGAAGAGGAGAGAATTATCAGGGCAAAAGCTATGCCTCCCACAAAGGATCTTGAAATACTGGTACAGTTTGGTAAGTCCTAACATAGGCCTCCTTCTGCCTAGCCTCCCAACAAGGGCCTTAAGGGCAGAGCCCCCCTCCCCACCTTCCCCAGGCTGCAGTTAAGGATTTAGGAAGCAGTGGGTTGCAGGTGAGTAAGAGTCTTAATTGAGGCCCTAAAGTTTGTGCAATGAGGCCCATCTGCTCCCAGGCAATCTCCGTGTGCTTCTGCTCCGTCAACCTCTGACCCAGGAGAGAGGTGGCCAGTTGAGGGCAGCACCTTTGCCCTGCCTAAGGTCTGCTGCCTTGGGTCTCTCCATCCCCTCTGACCGTCCCAACTAGGAGGCGCACCCCTGCCTGCACAGCTGTGGGGGTGGGCAGAGAATTAAGTAATGCTTTTGCTGCTTCCAGGCTCTCAGCAGCTGTGAGATCTCTCTGCTGCTTGGTGATTTCAAGAATTTCATGTGCAACACTCATCTGTGTCCACTGACAACATCACCATCAGCCGTAAGTGCAGAGGCGGGGGGGGGGGGGGGGAGTGGGGGGGCAGGGAAGGGGGAGTCAAGGACTTTCGTGAAGGTAAAATGCATCGCAGGTTTGGAGTCCCAGACTGAGGCCACCTCAAATCCTCATGTTTGCTTTGTTCAGGCTGTTTTTCTGGTGGAAAAAGTATTATTGAAAATAGGTGGGAGGGGGCCCTTGAAGCTCTAGCATGGCTTTGATGGAGCAGGGATAGAGCAGGTGCGAATGCCAGCAAGAAGACTCCCTGGCCTAAGACCTTGTGGTGGAATAGGGCAGGGGGGCTGGTATGGATCAAAGGAAAAGGCCTGGGGTCTCTGGAGCTGCCATGTCCCATAGTGAGCCACTGATTCCCAGCCTCCTGGTGGCTTCTGTGCCATATAGGCCCAAATTCCAGGAAAGGAAGAAGAAAGGACATGGAGTCTTCATGCCGACAGCACCCTCTACCCCCAGGCAACTTTGTACCCGCAAGTTTGAGAACCATTGCCCTGCTTACTCTGGGCAGACCCAGACCAGGGGCACCTCCAGCCAAAGCCTGTTTCCTCTTCTCTAGCCAGCTCCTCCCTCCCTGGATTTCTGTGTTCGTGGCCCAAAACTCAGTAAAGGCAGCATTTCTCCATATCCTGGTGCTCTCTGCAGAGGAATGAGTGCTGGGCCTGAGGAGAGGCAGCCTGTCCTGCTGGAGGGCCCCTCCCTAGAGTCCCCCACCCTGTAACCCTGCCTGGACCTTGCCCCATGGACTCTAGCCAGGCTGACAGCCTGGGAAAACCCCACCGGAGCCAGAGAGGCGGCAGGAGGGGGAGGCACCCCAGAGGGCTGGGAATGTATCCTTTCCTGGGGTGCGGTCTAACCCCCCGGGGCAGAGGCCTCAGGGCCCTCTCCTCAGGGTGCCCACTGCACCCCACTTCAGCACGCCCACCTCCTCCCTTCCCCTCCTCTGCGCCTCCCATGCTGACCTGCACATTTGAATTCATCTTTCACAACCAACCTCACTTCCATCACCTTTTCTGTGACTCTTTCCTGCCCCTGTGACAGAGACCCGATCTCTCCCTCTCCTGCAGGGGGATAGGGGATGGCACGGCTCTCACAGGCCTCCTGTTAGCACCTCTGGGAGCCACTGCCATGAGCAGGCGAGTGGGTTCTTTGCCCTTGGCTCTGTGGTCTGGAGGTCATTCGTTGCTTGTTCTACCTGGATGATGATTTGGGGGGGGTGTTCTGTGATCTTATTTCAGAAGCAAAGTGAGACCAGATCAGTCACACCCTCGACACTCGCCTAGGCCCCTTAATCTCCACTTCAGGGTGCTGTTTGTTCCCTGGTGCTTACTGCAATTTGCAGTTATTTTGTTCATGCTCTTTGGGTCCGTCTTACCCACTAGAACGTGAAGGGCGATACGGTGCTGTTGCTTCCTTACTGAGGCTTCAGAAACAGCTGAGTGAGACCCGGGGGGTGTTGGGGGAATGTTTGCTGACTACAGGGGTCAGGGCTTTGAGATTACTTTGTGTAAATCCAGACATTCTTATGAATTATGTAATAGACATGAAACTAAATCACTGCTCCTGCCTCCAGGTACCCCCTTGACAGGAAATTTCATCTCCTGGTCTCTGTTTTTCATGCCTGCTCCTGGCCTCCGTTTCCACGGGCTCCCTGCCCACCCTGCTGCCATGTGACTCACGCCACTGGCAATGAAATCTGATTGGTTTAGAGGTGACTCTGCTACTGTGGCAAAAGTTCAAACACAGGCAGGGAAGGATGTGGAAGCCAACGGTCTGGGGAGGAGGAAAGGGGTCTGGGCTCTCTCAGCCAGGGGGCCTAAAGCTACTCCACAAAACTGCGGGCCCCTCCTGGGCCGCCTGATACCATGATGTCCAGGTCCGATGCCCAGTTCTGAGAGTGATACCCCACCTTCTGCGGAAGGGCTCCTGAGGCCAGCCGCTAACCCAATGAACAGGGCTCATCTCTGATGAACAGTTCCCTCTGACCCTGGCCTGGTGGGCACCAGACAACAGCCAGCACAGGGCCTTTGGGTGAGGTGGGAAAGGGTGACCTGTTATCCAGATGGACACAACCCAGCCCCAGCCGGGTTAGTCCCCACTCCTGCCTCGGCCCACACCTGCACACTTGTACACAGCAGCCTGGACCCCAGGAAAGTCCCCAAGATTTGTAGGAAAAGGAAAAGGCAGACACAGTACATTCTCCAAGCCTCTTCTCTGGGCCTTCCCCCAGCGTCCCATCCCATTTGGGTTCTACCGTATCCCTCCTGGGTGAAACCTAGAACCCCCTCCATAGGTCCCTGGACCCTGGGGGTGCTGAGCTGGCCCCCGCATCCAGGGATTCCTAGTCAGGCTCCTGACTAGAGCCAGCATTGGGCTGGGCTGTCCCACCTGGCTCTCCTTCAAGGCCTGACTTGGGCTCCTGCCCACACCTCCCCACCCTCTGTCCCCACACCTCCCCACAGTGTTTACCACACAGAAGGAGGCAAGGCAAGCAGGCTGGGAAACTCCCGGCCACTGCTGCCGCCAGCTGAATATCATTAGCCTTGCTGCAGCCACAGAGGCGACACTGTGTGCCTGCCAAGCCTCTGCCTTCTCCAGCTGGCTGGCAGCTCCTCGGGGCAGTGGAGCCTCCCGGCCTGCCCTCCCTGGGGAAGAGGCCAGAGCCCAGGACAGAAGAAAAGGGGAACAGAGCCAAGATGGGGAGACTTGAGCTTTGGGCTGGGTCCTGGAACACAGGGGTGCCCCTTGGAGTGGCTGTGTCCCCAGAGTCACCTCCTTGTCCTCCTTGTTCCCTAAGCCCCTTGCCCTCAGCCACCCTGGGCACTGTGCAGGTGTGTGGCAGAGACACATCTCTGGGCATCTCCAGTCAGCCCCTGCCCTTGCTGGCCGGGGCTTTCCACAACAGAAACCTCCTGGGCTGTTGGGGGCCGGCCACAGGGGCCTCAGCTGTCCCACATGATGTGTTTCAAGTGGTTTTGCTTTTGAGGAACCTGCTGCCCAGGACACTGAGGGCCTCCCCTGCTCCATGCATGTCACAAGGCCTCCACTGGCCATAGCCCTCTTCCCCACAGCCCACTGGGCTTCCAGCTTCTTGCTGCCGGTCCTGGGCTCCGGAGGCCAAGGAGGGCTGGGCAGACATTTGAAAATGCATCAGCCTTGCCGCTGGAGTGACTCCAGCCTCTGCTGGAACTCTGGAAGCTAGACCAAGCCAGGGGTGCTCCATAAATATGTGTTGAATGAAGGAAATGCCAGACATGCCGATGTGTCTTTGAACCTCTGGCCTCTACTGCAGGAACAGGCAGAGATCACTCAGGAATTTCAGTGGAAAATTTTAAAATGGCCATTTGATTCCACAGAGGGTCTTTTTACCCCCAAAGCCGTTTTGGGCAAGGGACTTGAGCCCTGCCCCTTCTCTTACCCGGGTGTGAGAAGCAGACTGGAGATCACGGGCATCATCAGTCATCCCTGTGACGCAGCAGGAGGCTGTGGACTTCTTGATCCACATTCTTACGGATAAAGATCCCATCTGCCCAGCGCTGGCTTTTGCAGACAAGAATCAGAAACTTCCAGTCCGTGGCGCTTTGGCCTCCTTACCAGCATGCCTTCCTGCGTGCATGAAGGGCAGGGGCTGCCACTTCCTTTACGGTTGGTCTGTCTTCTCCCTTATGTCCAGTTCGGTCTGAACTTTGACATTCAACGCAGGACTGGAGAGAGCAAGGGAGAGATTGTCTAGAATCTTCTGTTCTGGTGTTGCCTCAGCCCATTAGGATTCAGCACAGACAGGTAGTCTCAGGTGGTTGAGAAGTTAGCCACTGGGTATCCTGGAAATACACTGAGGGATAGACAAACATGTCTGGAGAGATGTTCTGGCCAGGGTCTGCCTGCCTAGGAGATGTCTTGGGGATGGTAATGAAGGATCCAGCAGCTCCCATCAGCCACTCAAGTAGAGGGTCAGAACCTCGCCTCAGAAACAGGGTATAGGCCCCTGGATGGTTCCATGGGTTGAGCATCTGACTCTTGGTTTCAGCTCAGGTCATGAGCTCAGCATTGCGAGATGGAGCCCTGTGTTGAGCTCTGTGCTTGGTGTGGAGTCGGCCTGAGATTCTCTCTCTCCTTCTCCCACTCCCACTCCCCTCCCACTCCCCTCCCCTGAGAGCACGTGCACTCTCACCCCTCCCCAATAAATAAATAAATAAATAAATAAATAAATAAATAAATTTGTTTCTTTAAGAAAGAAACAGGACCAGAATCAGAACAGGTGTGGGACTGTGGCTTTGGTGGGCCTGAGGGAGATGTCGAGACTCAGACACCTGTCTTGACTTAAGAATGAATCTCAATACCACCCCCACTCTTGGAAAGCAGGTGGTGTAACTGTTATGCTGACAGAAAAGCCTTCCTCCCCACTGCCTGACATCCCTGGTACTGCTGAAGGGGCCAGCTTCTCTCAAAGCCCTCCTTCTCCTGGGCACCCAGCTAGGGCACCCACCAGAGCCTGCCAGTTCTCTTGACCACGTCTCAGTCTTCCTTCTCTTTCTTTCCAGGCCCTCCCAAAGATGCTGTCACCTTGAATCCCCAAATGGTTACCCTGACACCAGTTGCTTCTCTAACCTCCTCTTGGTGAGATAAATCTCCTTAGAGCCCGAGTCACATCACTTTCTTGTCCCAAGCCCCAATGGCACTGTACCACCTCTCAGGAAAAATGGTCTCTTCAGCCTCATGTCAGAACCTTTCCAATGTAGCCCAAACTGGCTTCTGAAACCCATCACCAGTGCTTCTTTTCATTGATCTGTTGGTCCTTCAAATATACCATTTGTCCATCCACTCATCCATGCATTCATATTTACCATGAATGGAGACTGATAAGAATGAAAATCATCTTTCACTTTGTGAAGGGACAGGGATAGGGAGCAAGGAGGTGACCTATATGTCCATTGACAGATGTTGACATGTGGGGTGACCTTGGGCTTTAAAAATTTTTTTTGTCTCATTTGACTAACAAATTGATTTTATTATATTGGTGCACTTACAAAATACATTTAAGAACTTCTCAAAAAGAAAATTATTTTAAAAAATAGCGTGTACATTAGAGCAAATATTAAACTTATATTGATTATTCCAATATTTAAAAAAAACAAAAGAAAAATATTATTCTTGGTGCTATAATCACTTTAATATTGCTCTTGCTTTTCTACTTCAGTCACTTTCCTAACTGAATCTGTTTCTAAATACCATATCATTGATATATTTCTTTAAAAAAAAAAAAAAAGAAAAAGCATTACTTTCAACCCAAGCTTCTTATTTTTAATTTTTCATAAAATTACCTGCAATCCCCTTTAAAGTGGCATTTTAAAGTTAATAAATTTGACATTTTTGACAATTTTTTTTCACAAAAAAGTATTTATTTATATATTTTTTTGGTTTTAGCTATTTTTTTAAAATTTTTTATTTTTTTATAAACATGTATTTTTATCCCCAGGGGTACAGGTCTGTGATTTTTGACACTTCTAATGGACTCTTCTCCACTGCCCTTAGTATTTTTAAATGAGAATTTGCCCGCTGTACATGTGCTGAGAAGCTCAGAGAATTTCTGTAAATAGAGGCTATTTTTAATTCTGATTTTTTTTTTTTTTTTAATACTGTGAATCTTTTCCTGGGCTCTGAGTTTCTCAAGGAAGGCTTAGCGCCAGGAAGTCTGTCAGGTGGTAAATACCATCTAAGAGTGTGACCTTGGGCTGGGGCTTCCCCCTCTGAGCTGCAGTCTTCCCTCAGCCAAGTACTAGCACGCTTAAGAAGATTCCACCCCAGGAGGTTCACTGCTGTTTCCCCCTCCTACCTCTCCAGACGGGCCTGCTCCCTTGCATCCCACCTTGGGAGGAACACAGGGAAGCTTTGAGTCTCACACAGCAGACTGTAATAAAGAACAGGCATGAGTCACATGGCTGGAAGTTCCCACGTGCACAGCACTCTTCTGAGCACTCGACATGGATATGAAAAAAATATTTTTTAAAAGATTTTACTTATTTATTTGACAGAGAGGCAGGCAGAGAAAGAAAGGAAAGCAGCCTTCCTACTGAGCAGAGAGCCCGAAGCAGGATTCGATCCCAGGACTCTGAGATCATGATCTGAGCCGAAGGCAGAGGCTTAACCCACTAAGCCACCCAGGCGCCCCGGATATGAACAAATTTAATTCAAACAGTCTCTAGAGGAGGTACCCTTATTACCCTTGTTATAGTTCAGGACATCTGAGGGCACCTAGGTAGTGAGGGGTGGAGCTGGGCTCCCACGTCCAAGCAGGCCAGCTGCTCGGCTTACATACGAGCAGCTCAGAGATGGTCCCCTTGTCTCACCTGATCCTCTCTGCACCCTTTGCCCCCCTGCACAGTGTCGAGAGGATGCTGACACCCCTCCTCCCCCCACCGTGACCAAGCCTGCACTGACAGGTACCCTTGACCTCCAATTGCCTTTTTCTCTTGGCCCACTGGGAGACTAGGAGAGAGGAAGGGAGGGAAAAGATCGAAGTCTGGTTAAGTCCCTGACACCCTCCCTACTGGGTCCCCCAGGCTGGCTGTGACCCTGGAAGGGAGGTCACAGCCTCTGTCAGGCAGCCTCTTCTACTGATTGTCTGCTTCCGGATTCCAGGAAGTTGGATGAATGCTGCTGCTTTGGACCCCGAGCTGTGGCACTGGCCCTATGCTCTCTCTCCCCGCTTTACCTCTGTGCAACTAGTTCCTCTTGTAAGTGAACCAGCCACAGCCCTGGACGGCTTCATGAGTACTCAGCCAGCCAGGCTTAGCTGGTCTTTGGGCCTTGTTAGTCTGAGGCTGCTTTTATTTTTATTTTTTCTTATTTTTTGGAAAGATTTTAATGGGTACAAAAGGATACAGTAAAAAACCCCCCTCTTTCTCTCTGTCTCTGTCTCTCACACCCTGCTCTCCCCACAGGCAACTAATGAAATATTTGTGGGTATTTTTATTGTGATTATATATCCATAATATAAGGTTTACCATTTTAATCATTTTTAAGTGTACAGCTCTATGGCATTCATTGTTGTGCAATTATCACAACCATCCATCTCCAGAACTTTCTCATCTTCCCAGCTGAAACCTGGACCCATTAAACATGAACTCCTTGAAAAAAAATTTTTTTTTTTTTTTGGTGAATTTCTCCAGAGACATCGCACATATCTTCAAGCAAATACATATACATAAAAACACGAATGGTAGCTTATTTTGTACACTGTTTGCATCTTGCTTTTCTCACTTAATAATAGCTCTTGGATATCATTTTACATCAATAAATAATGCAATTCTCTTCCTTCTGTTCAGCCTTCCCTTGTATGGATATGCCCTATATAACTGGGCCTTTCCACACTGATGGAAACTGAGTGTGTATTCAGTCTTTTGGGGGACAGATAGCTATGGTTTGCTTCTAACCTGTCTCCTTTCCCAGCCCATGACCCTGCATCTTCCAGTCTATATCCCTATAAGGGAGACCAGCCACCACTGCAACTTCGGGGCCTTTGGGCCTTTGGGTTCCTGACTTGCCCTCCCTTCTCCGGAGACTACCTGTTCCTTCCCCTCTTGCTCTGTATGGATCCCAGCCCATGCCTCAGGGCCCAGCACCCTTCTGGGTGGACTCTGTTCCAGGTGTGACAAAGTTTAATGATACAAAGTAAAGGAAGAGGGCATTGGTGCCCCCCACCATGGCATCCATGGGTGGGGTTGCCTTCCTAACATGAGCTCGTGGGGAGCTCCGACATGGAAACTGCAGGGCCTGGCATGGGGCAGGGGAACGCTGACTGCAGGGGTGAGGTGAGGAGCTCAGCCCCAGGTTGCCAAACTTGATTCAGTCCAGCTGAAAGTGCAGGGAATTACTTGAGGAGGCATGGCTGCTGCGGGCCTGTTTCTCTTTCTACCCCCACCCTGTGCACCTTTCCTCCCTAACAAGGCTACTGCCACCCTCCTGCAAAAAAGAAAGAAAGAAATTTTATATATATATATATATATATATATATATATATATATATATATATGACCCAAGATATATGCTACATGGGGCTGTGTCGATTATGAAAAGTGCTTTCTACTTTACACAGATACTAAGAACACGTGTTTTAGAAATATACACAGGACACGGAGCCTCGCCACTCGGTGAGGTCAGTACTGTGTTTTTGTTTGTTTGTTTGTAGGTGGGGCTGGCTGGACCCCGCCCCTCCCAACCCGAATGTCCAACCCTGCAGACTTTTCCCGGAGTTCGGCCTCTGCTCAGAGATGAGCTTGCTGGTGGGTGGTGCTGCTCAGAGAAGCTGCTGACAATGAACACTGAGCTACTGAGGGAAAGACAAGAACTGGAGGCAGCAAGACAGATGTGCAGTAACAGATGTGCGCTAACGGTCAGCGAAACTAGGTCAGCTTGTGGGCTGAGTCCCCGGAGGGTGTTGGAGGGGACCAGTAGAAAGGGCTGGAAGGCTGGAGACCAGCTAAAGGTGTGTCTGCACTGTCCTGAGAGTGGGGCCTGCTTGGGGAAAGACAAAGAAAAGGAGGAGCGGGGCATGGGCGTCCCGAGCAAGGAGGCTGCTCTCCGTGTCCCTACCGGTCAGCGGATTATCTTGCCATGTCAACTTCTAGGAAATGGGGCACCTCAGAGGACCTTGTCCTCCTGAACAGAAGGCTTAGAGGTGGAGTTTTTATTTAGCAAGAGGCAAAGTAAAGCTAGAACTGGGGGTGCAGTAGGGATGGGAGGAGTGAATTCAGTGGTGTTTGGAGGCCTCCTCTCCAGCTCCTACCTCTAGCATCCCTTCCTGAGGACCCACGGTTTGAGGTCATTTCAGGCTATCCAGCCCCCCAGCCCGAAAGAACGCCAGTGAAGGAGGGATGGAGGCGAGGGGAGACAGACTTGGGTGGGGAGGCCTCATCTGAAGACAGGGCTCTCTGGAAGAAACTTTTTCTCCCCCTGGCTTCTTGGGCTTAGTTGAGGAACGCTTCCAGGAGAAAGCAGAAGCCGAGGAGGCCATCTGGGGGACACCCCAAGAACCCCTCCTCACTGATGCCCCACCTTCCTGGGCTTCTTGGAGTGTACCAAGGACAAGGACAGGCTGGCTTGTTAAAACCAGCAGGTGTTTCAGTGTCATCCATCTGAAGGGCCCAGATGTGCAAGCTAGATGCCACAGAGGATAGCGAGATGGGCCAGCCCCCACCCACAAAGGGGGCACAGGCAGGCACAAAACCCACAGCAGCCTCAGATAGTATCAGAGAGGGCCTAAGAGAGGACAGGCCCCCAGCTGTGAGGGGTGTGGCTGAGACTCACTAGGAGAGGCTTGGGAAGTTCCCAGGGTTTAAGAAAGGCTGGCTGCTTTCCTCCTGCGGTTCCTGAGAAGCTTGGCCTCTCCCTCCCAAGGAACTGTGTGCGTGCCTGCGTGCGTGCGTGAGCGCACCCACGTGCGCACACACACACACACACACACACACACACACACTTCTGGCCATTCTGTGTGCACTGCCTCAGGAAAGGGATGTGACAACAGAAAGAAAAGAAAAATCATAGAAAAAGTCTTGTTGACGTCTGGGAGCTCCAGAATTACAGCTCCTTAGAGGATCAGAAGACCGAGGAACAGACGTGGAGCTCCTTCACAAGGGATAACAAGGCGTGTCAGTCTCTCCAACCAGATAGAGTCCCCGGGCTTGGGAAGAGGGCAGAGGTGGGGGTGTGTTGAGATGTATGCGGATGTTGGCAGGGTCCTGGGAAGGGAGCCCTGCCTGAGTTTCCCAGGATGAACCCAGAGGAAGCGGTAAAGCTCTAGATCACAAATGGCTGTCAGGTAGGGGGGTCAGGTGGATGGGCCTCTGCACGGCTGCAGGCGGTAGAGAGAGTCCTGTGTACTTCAGAGCGCAGGGCCAGGCAGGAGAGGGCAGCCGTAGAGGGGTCTCGTGGGCAAGAAGTGAGAACCCAGAGTGACCAGACAGGGAGTCCCAGGAGATGCCACATGAACAGCTGAGCTGCAGGATCAAAGGGCCTCCAGGGACCCCCTCACGTACGGAGTAAACCCACCGGAATCCAGGACCATCCCAGGAACTTTGTGGTGGGACGAAAGGACCAGCTGATCTCTGAATTGATGGGACAAAGTGTCTGTCACTTTAGGGGGATGGGAACAGAAATGCAGAAATGAGGATGAAATATTTAAAAAAATCAATTCTTGCACACCCAAATATGTGTATTGAAATTCTAACCTGCTCTAAGGCAGACTCTGTAAGGGCAATATGTATGTAAGAAAAGTCTACAAACAAAAGATACAGTAAACTGGTGGGAATTATTATAATATTTTAAATTATAGTATACTTATTATACCATTATAATATATAACATATTATATTCTATACATAATAGATATTATACATATAATAATATAATGTAGTTATTATACCATGCCTAACAAAATACTAATTTCCTTCATATGTGAAGAACTCTTATAAATAAGTCAGATAAAGACTGGCAACCAATAGGATAGTTCCTAAAGGATATGGTAGTTCACAGAAATTATCAATGACTTCTTAACATTTGAAGTGTTAAGCATTCTCAAGCATAATGAGAGACATGCAAATTGAGACATCAATGAGATGACGTTTTCACCTCTCAGATGGGAGAACGTTTATGCGTGTAACAAAGCTGGAAGTTGGGTAAGAGAGGACAGAGGGATACCCTGTTTCAGTGACTGCTGATGGGAGGGTAAATTGGAACAGCCTCTTCCAAGAGCAAAGTGGCCCTATCTATCAGAGTTCAAGGACCCATTTTCTTTGACCTGCGACTCCAGTGCTTGGAATTTACTGTGGCATATCCCCACAGAGCCACAAGGCTGTTTGTTCAAGGATGTTCACAGTAGCATAGTTGGTAGTGGCAAAAGAAATGGAGACAAGCTAAATGTCTTCTGATACAGGACTAGAGAGATAAATAAACAATAATACATCAATGGAATACTATGCAGCCATCCCAAAGAAAATTAAGATCTGCGTATGTCGTTATGGAAAGATCTTGGAAATAGATTGTTAACTAAAAATGAAAGCAAGGTGCAGAACACTGTGTATAGTTTCTGCTGGTTGCATTAAAAAAAAACATCTATATGTGATATATGCATGTTTATGCATGTATATTTCTAAAGAGGTGTGGAAGTTAAATATCCATATATTTTCACTGGATAACTTTGTAGTTTGAATGGTTCATGTCTGGGGATGTTTCATGTGTATAATTGCATTACGAGTTAAAGGGGCGACCAGAGGGCGCCTGGGTGGCTCAGTGGGTTAAGCCGCTGCCTTCGGCTCAGGTCATGATCTCAGGGTCCTGGGATCGAGTCCCGCATCGGGCTCTCTGCTCAGCGGGGAGCCTGCTTCCCTCTCTCTCTGCCTGCCTCTCTGTCTACTGTGATCTCTCTCTGTCAAATAAATAAATAAAATCTTAAAAAAAAAAAGGGGGCGACCAGAAGCAGAGGAGTAGTGGGGGTAAGACACAGCTAGAACTTGTGCTGGCCTTAGGCTGGGTTAGGGGGCAGGTTTGCACCAGGGAATGAGTGCTCTCTCCAGGTAGACAGCCTCAGACTTCAGGGACTGGGGTTGAGTCACAGTCACCCTGGAAACTGTGACAAAAGTCCACAATAGGCACACATTGCTGACATGTTCTAGAACAGTTCATCCTCAAGGAAGGAGCACTAGAGAGACTCTAGAAGGGTCTGGGAAAGACGAATAAGGAGATGTCTGCAAGTAGATATGGAAATGAGTCCTCTTGTCCCCAGCTGGGCTGCTGTCACTCTGCCCCAAGAACACTTATTTCTCAGCAAAATCTAGCTAAGCTCAAAGGTGAGATCAGCAAAGAGTTTTAAAGAGTCATTTTAGATTATTATTAGGAAGGTTACAAATGTCTGCACAAGATAAATGAAGAAATTCAAAGTTTAGTAACAGATGAACAATGAGAAAACTAGAAACATCAATTCAAAAAAAAAAAAAGTTCAAATTCAAACATGGAGATTCCATTTTCCACTCATCAGATTAGTAAAGATGTTAAGGATTACTACCAGTATTGGAGATATGGTGGGAAAACAGGCGCTTTTAAGCACCTCTGGGGAGAGTGAAAATCACTCCAATCTTTTTGGAGGGTAATTAAGCAGTAACAACGCGTTTAGCGTGAAGTCACTCTGATCCAGAAATTTCGCTTATAGGAATTCACCCCCGAGGCAGGCCAGTAAACACAGTCTTTTCAGTGTCACCTGAGAGCCTGAGGAACGACACCCTCATAGCAATTAGCACATTGAGCTGCTAAATCTTGGTTTCTAGAACCATTATCCAATGACAGAGCTCCTTGGAGAACGAACTGACTCTTGGGCTGAGCAAGATGAGCCCGGAGCATCCTGAAGTGCTAGAAAGTAAGGAGGTACTTACAAATCCATTGATGGGGACATATCAAAGGGCCACAGGAGCCAAATGAAAGACTTCCCAATGGCCTGAGCTGGAAGATTTTGAGCAATACAATTAATTGGAGTATAACCCCAAAAATAAAATGAGTCCATATTTATATAAAGAAATGATTAAATAAATTAATAAACAGAGAAAAAGAGACATATCTTCCGTGCAGAATGATTTAAAAACAGAAATGCATTTCAAGTCTGGAAATGCTCAAGACAATGTCTTGGCATTTTCAGGGGGAAAAAAATGTGTATATACTGTGTTACCCGTCTATAAATATTTTGCTCATAAAAGCTTTAAAAATCTCAAATTTCAAAAAATCTGCAATACAATTTCCAAATATATACATATGTATATTTATGTACATACATCTATACATATGTTTGCAAATTTAAATGCTATAAAAATAAGTATACACATATACATGTGTGTACATATATATACAACATCTCAATTCTGGCAAAGTTGCAAGAAACTTAGTATTCGCCTCCATTGCTGTGTTTGTAAGTTTGCTGTGTAATGTAAGTTTGCACATGCCTTTCGGACCGCACCTTGGCACTATCTATCAAGAACTAGGAAAGAATTCAAACCCCTAAATAAGGTATTTCTTTCTTTCCTGGGAATTAATTATAAGGCAATTTAAATCCAAAAGGAAAGAAAGCAAGGAAAGCAAATTGCACTTTTGCTGCTATCTTACTTCAAGAACAAAAGTGGAAACTGAATGTCCCGCAGAAGGTTACAAAATGATACAGTCCCTGGGAGGAGTATTAGTTAATTACTAAAAAAGGAGACTATGAGGACTATATAGGAACATGGAAAATGCTTATGAGCATTTATGAGAAAGAAGTATAAAGTAAGACATGCAAGTATGATATCATTGCGACTTGATAAAAGTTCGCACGCAGAGGCTAGGGACCTGGGAAACCGAGCCTGTGGACAGTGGATACCTGGACCCTTCCCCTCCCGCATCCCACCTCCAGACAGACAGACCTCCTCTCTGTCCTGCGGGGCCCCGCAGCAGCCGGCTGCACCCTCATGGCCTCAGGTACTCTGGGTACAGGTAATGCCTATTCTTGGAAGAAATGTTTATTTAATTAAAATTCAGTTTATTAACATGTAATGTATTTGCAAGAAACGTTCTATTAATGTTGCCGCGATGTTCTGTGGCGCGGCTTCCAAACATTCTAAAGGTTGACCGGTGAACCTGGATTCAAACTTGAACAGTGTCTCTCAATGCCTTAGTCCCCACTGAGGCCTAACCCCAACCTCCCACGACTCACACATCCTACTCAAAGTTTCCGTGGCTCTCACACAACTACCTACCGACTCTCTCAAACGAGCGCAAAAAAGCCCCTGTGTGCCCTTCCTTCGAAGCAGAGGATTTTAAAAGGTCAAAAATGACTGCTTGAGACTCTGCTTGGATCTTATCTGGAGAATCTAAGAATCAAGACATCTCACATCTGGGCTGCTTGACTTTCAGTCCAGGGAAAGCAGCGGAGCAGAGGACCTCTGCAGTTCAGTGGGAACTAGAAGTGGGCCTAGGACTCGCCACTGAGGACAAGTCTCTGGACAGCGCTGCCACAGAAATGGAGTGCACCGCTGAGGTAACTGTAAATGTAAACTGTAACCCATTTAAAAAGGGTAAAAAATAGGTGACATTTATTTTAATTTATTTTAATCCCAAATCTCCCAAATGATTACATGATGATTTCAACATGTAATTGATATTTATTTTTTTTAAGGGACCTTACTATTTTTTAAAGATTTTTTAAAAAAGATATTTATGAGGGATGCCTGGATGGCTCAGTTGGTTAAGCCGCTGCCTTCAGCTCAGATCATGATCCCGGCGTTCCGGAATCGAGTCCCATATCAGGCTCCTTGCTCAGCAGAGGGCCTGCTTCTCCCTCTGCCTCTGCCTGCCACTCTGCCTGTGCTCTCTCTCTCTCTCTCTGACAAATAAATAAAAACAAATTTAAAAAAATAAAATAAAAAGATATTTATGAGAGAGAGAGAAAGAGAGCATGAGCCGGGGCGGGGCAGAGACAGGGGGAGAAGCAGGTTCCCTGCTAAGCAGGGAGCCCGATGCAGGGCTCGATTCCAGGACCCTGGGATCACCCCCTGGGCTGAAGCCAGATGCTTAACTGACTGAGCCACTCAGGTGACCAGTAACAATTATATTACTGACATGCCTTTCTTCATACTACGTCTGAAATGCAGCATCTGTTTTATACTTACAGCACATTTCAGTTCCGATCAGGTGTATTTCAAGGGCTCAATTGTCCTATGTAAGCAGAAGCTGCCCTGCTGAACAGCATGGCCCCAGAACTTTTACCTTCTCCTTTTCATTTCTATCCCCTTTCCTTCCCCTCCCCCACCCTCCTTCCCTCTTTCCCATTTCTTTCTTCCTTCTTCCTTTCTTCTCCCCTCTCTCTCCTTTTTTCTTTTGTTTCTTTTCTTTTGTCTCTTTTTTTTTTCTTAGAAAAACAAATCATTATTTAGAAATGAGACATATGTCTACCTGCCTACAGCCTTTTCCAGGTAGATAATTCTAGGAAACTTTTTTTTTCCCCCAGAATTCTCTTCTGTCTTGTGGCCCTTGAGAGGACAAACTCCCAAGTGTTGCTGCATGCATATGACCAGGCAACTTCTTTGGGGTTTTCTGGCAGCCCTCTGGTTAGACTCCCCTGGACATATCCAGCCCCTGCACACCCATCGTCCATGGATGTCAGTAACAAAGGTGAGCTGTTTCTCTCCACGGAGTGAGGGAGGAGGGTGATGCAGTCCCTTTATTTTTTCCTGGCAGTCTTTAATATTTGGCAAGACTCTCCACATCTTTTTCATGATTGGAGTTGCACTTGGCATTGGAATTTGGCTGGTGGCCAGAGGTTCTTCTAGCCTGGAGAGCCCCTGCATCTGTCTCTGGGCCTGAGCAAAGCTTTGGGTCGTCCCAAAGTGGGAGGTCTCCCAGAATTCATTACCTGGACTGTCCCATGTCCCTTCCCGACCCTGGGAAACTGCTATGGGAACTAAGCACCTGGAGAAGAGATCTTGAGAGGAGGGCTTTCGAGAGGAGGGGAGAGATAGGGAGTAGGAAGTCATCTTCTAAGCACAATTTTACCAGAAGTCATTACAGTTTCATTTGCATTTCCTTTCATTATAAAAGTAAAAAAAAAAAAAAAGAAGAAGGAGAAGGAGAAAAAGCAACCCCATTGTAATTATGCAATAGTTTATGCAGTTGGTATGGGCTGTGTGTGATTTGGGTTATCCCTGGCTTCCCGCACTCAGGGCAACAGGAGGCATTGGGAATTTCTCAAATGTTCACAATAATGTCATGAGGGAATTCTGAGTAATCACAATTCCTTGAAATTCTTGTGGGAAAATGCAGCCCCAATTTCCTTTTAGAGACAACAGTCATTGAAAACTACTGGCCATGAGAGTTTTCATTGGTGCAGAGAATGGTAAAAAGGCACTTCTCTGGATGGCGCCTGGCAGGTGAAATCATCCTTCTGCAGGGACATCACAGCCCTAAGCACAGAACCAACTTGCATTTTTCTTAAAAAAAAAAAAAAAGATTTTATTTATTTATTAGACACACAGAGAGAGATCACAAGGGATCTGCTCCCTGCTGAGCAGAAAGCCTGATGCAGGGCTCCAGCCCAGGACCCTGGGATCATGACCTGAGCCGAAGGCAGAGGCTTAACCCACTGAACCACCCAGGTGCCCCGCCAACTTGCATTTTGTAGCCACCAATGCCTGCTGTGTTTCTGATCCAGCCATATTTGGTGTTTGGGCCATTAAGGCCACTAGCCTAATAACCCTGTTGATGTCCTTCTTGCTGTCCTCTTCTCTGAGGGACCCAAATCTTGGTGACCCTACCCTGCCCCTGTCCTCTCCTGCCCTAACTGGTATCTTCGGGGTGGCCCCGGAAACCAAGTCTCCAGGGAGATAAGCGGGATCTATTGGTCCTGCGGGTCCTGTCCTTGCTGGCTGGACTCTCGCCCCTACTGGGGAGTCTGTCTAGCGTGACACCCTCTCCGGCCTCTGGTCACCACCAGCCAGGCTGACAATTAAATTAAGTCAGGAGATGGCAAAGAAAGAAAAAGGAAGTGAAAAGGATGGAAAAGGCAAGAACCACCCCCACCCCAGCCAACCCCAGCCAACCCCAGCCAATATGGCCGGGATGCTCCCGGAAGTGGGGACTCTTGAGGTGGCAGCTGCCTACAGAGGGCTCTCCGACTCCCAGGAGCAGCTGAAGGTGGGGATTTCAAGATGTGAGGCGGTGCCATGGGCGGGTGGCGCCTGCAGGATGAGGACCTGTCTGCCCGTCCTGGCAGGGCAGCCTGGCCAGGCCCCCAAGTATCTGCCCACGCCTCCCAGCCTGGCTGTGCTGGTCTAGCCTGGACTGAGCACCTGTCACCAGGCCTTTGTTTTTGTTTTTAAGGAACAAAACAATTAAAAAAATACCTTTTGATGGCTTCAGCCAACATACACTCTTCATAATCCCAGAAATAGACCAGACATGAGAAGCCTTATTCCCTCCAGGTGTTTGGGGCCAACTCCTACCTTCTTGGAGGGACTGAAAGAAAGGGGGAGTCCTTGGGGTGCACGGATCCCTTTGCTCCCCACTGGGCGTCTGCTCCCTTGTGGGGACCACTCAAGCATCGTTTCTGTCTGCTGAGCTGCGGGACAACAGGGAAGACACGCCTAGGAAAGTATGGGCTTTAGGATTTTGCGCTAGCTTCACGTCATTTCTTCCGGTGTGCCTTCGGCCATCTAACAGACACAGATGGAAAGCCAGGGGCTGACGGAACAGAACGACCCACCCCCCCAAGCCCCGTCCCAGCTCTGAGGGCCACTATCCTGGACGGCTGGAAAGTCTCCCCTCCTGTGTAATCCCCGGTTCCCTCCAGAAGGCGAAGGGCCCTCTCTTTAAAAAATGCCTAGCGAGCAGTTTCATCCTTCTGTGAATGAGCTTTGGCAGGCACATGGCTGAGTCACTGTCTTGGTGACACAGAGCACGTGGCTTTAAATTGCCCAGAAGTATGACTGGCACTCCAGCCTGTGCCTCCCCACCCTGAGGGGTTCCGTCAGCTCAGAACAAGCGATCCAAAGATAATCCTTCTTGTTTTCTAAAAGCCAGCTGTTGCGTTTCCAAGCCTGTCCCTACACGGTGAATTCCTTGAAGGCAGTTGAAGTAACCGCAGATTTTTTTTTTTTAATTACCTAAGCTAAGTACCTTTTTCTGAGAAGAGCAGATTCCCCCTGCAGGTCTCCTGAGCTTGAGGGGAAGGTGGAGAATGTTCTTACCCTCGAGTTGAGTGGTGTGATCAAGCCCAGGTGAAACAGCTTGGTGGTGGCGGGCACCTCGGGTCCTGACCCTGGAAGCTCATGGGACCCACCCCTATCTGCCCGGCCCCCTGTGGAGCAGCCCCACATGTCCTACATAGGACAGAGTGGTGATGGGAGAAGGCGATGGGCAGCCATCTCAGTGTCCACTGCGTGCAGAGTGGAGGCTGGGCAGCTGGTGGTTTATCAGTGACGGGCTGAGGCCTGACTCATGGCCCCGTTTCCCTCAGCCCTTGGTGGAGCACAGACCCACAGAGGAAGTTACACAGCACTCTACGGCCCGTGGTAGAGGCAGGGGCTTTTCCAAGCGCATTGACTGGGAAGCAGGCTTCACCCATGCTGGAGCCTGAGAGCCGGGGACCCCCGCTAACTTCAGCTTCGTCCTGGTGACTACAGGAATAGAGTGGCCTGTGCAAACCCCTTGTGCAGTTCCCTGTTGACTGGCAGGGCGCCCACATCCCTCACCCATCTGCGACCGAGCTGTGATGCTCATGGAGCCAGACTTCCACACACTGTTCCTCAGGCTGCAGCCTCTACTAGAGCCACAGCATTCACCCAGAATCTACTCTGGCTCCGGAAGCTTGCTGAGAGACCCTCTGTCAGAAAAGACAGCGCTTCCAGGGGATCCAGAGGCCACTCCCCTCAGAGAGCTGTGTGACTGGGCAACTACAGTAAAGGTGGGCTGCCAAGGTCCTGCTTCTCCAGGAAGTACCAAAGAATAAATCAAGGAGGTATGTAACAAGAAAATACCAGCCAAGGACCCTCCCTCTGCCCAACCCATGCCTCACAGTCACCTCAAAGCTCCTGCCCCCTCCTGCTCTGCGTGCTGTCCCCTCAGCCTGGAGGACCATCTACTAGCACTCCCAGCTCTGGAGCACCCTCCGGGACTCCTGTTAAGGCTCTCATTCTCTCCTGGGTTCAAGTCTGTCTCAACCACTAAACTGGCAGCTCCCAGAGGTCAAGTCCAGCTCTTAAGGCTGGTTCCCGGAACCAACACATAGTAGGCACTTTGTACACAGTAGCACACAGTAGGTACTTTACACTTGCAGAAAGCCTGGTGGTGAGGCCAAGTGGAGCAGAGCGTGTGTGCGCATGCGCACGAGGGGAACAAATTCATGGTGTCCCCATGAAGTGCCAGGCCAGTGCTAGGCCCCACACTCCCAGCGTTTCCTTCCATCAGTGTAATTTGTGTGTTGCTTCCGTGTAAGTTCAGGGTGGCTTTTTATGCAGACATTCCTCAGCTGGGGTGGGGAAGGGGAGAGCCATATCTCTATTTTTATTTCCCCCACTGGGTGATGCTCTGGCCACAGGGCCCCATGCTTTCCCAGGCACTTTCCCTTACCCTCAGCGGCAGCTCAGAGCTTTAGGTTCGCAAAGGTTTGCTTCGGTTTGCTTCATACTCAGTCCCTTTCCTCTGCTCCCCTCCACTTTCCTCCCCTCCTCTCCCCTTTCTCTGAGCTCTGCTGGCCCCAAGGCCTGAGCTGCCTTTTCCAGAAGACCATCTTCCATACTCCATACTCCAGCCTGGGCTGGCTAGGGACAAGATCCCTACTTCCTCCTGCACTAGGGAACCACCTGGGCTGGAACGACTGCCCCCAGCATTTCAAGGGCTCAGTGGGTTAATGGCCACCTCTTCTTAGCAGTCTCGCCTGGGGGCAGACGGAGACTGTTGGTGGTTAAGGAACCCCCCCCCCAACCCCCCACTCCAGGCCTCTGCAGACCTATTGAGTTTGGTCTATTCTAATCTCTTCCACCCCAGCTGAGCTTTAGAGAGGGTAGTTTGGGGTTGGAGGCACAGTGGAGACTCCTGATGTTACATTTAGATACATTAAATTATACATTTAGAATGTATATTTCTTCTGCATTTGGTCTTTAAATGCCCCCTGCATGTGGGTAGGTGGGCAGGGCAATTATCTCTAATTGACAGACAGGAGCCCTGAGGTCCAGAGAGGAAGATCACTTTGCTGCTACACGGAGTATCCTCTAAATCCTAACTCAGGGCCACTTTCCACCAACGAGGGCCCCAAAGGCAGGTGCAGGTGCCTGGCATGCAGGCTAGATGAGGCAGGGTCCAGAGAGAGAGAGTTCTGGAGACATCTCTCCCCAGGGAAGGGACATTGGAAGACCCACGGCTCCACTTAATGGCCAGCTGGCCCTGGTTTTGAGGAACCTCTGAAACTTCAGTCCCAAAAGCAGAAACTGTGTCCCCACTCTGGGCGGGCACAAGGTAATAGCTGATATCGAGGTAACACTTAGCTCCCATTTTTCTGTGCACCAGCCACCATTCATGTACGTGACAGAGATGGACTCATTTAATTCTCACCAAACCCTAAGAGGGGAGAAAAGTATTCTCATTTTATAGATAAAAAGTTGGGGGCACAAAGGGTTTAGGAACCTGTTCACATTCACACAGCTGGAAAGTATCCAATAAATGTCACTTTTCACCAACTCTTTTTAGACTATTGGAAAACAAGACTGGTCCCAGAGTTGTCCCCTGGGCATGAGATCCGGTGTCCCCAACCTGCTTGGTCATTCCTCTGCTTACCAACAAAGGTATGCTTTTGCTTGCTGGGTACAGCTATGGGTGGTTTATTGGATTTTGTAAGAGTAAAACTCCTCTGGGTGCTTTACATCGTAGGGATAAGAAGTCTGAGTTTCATTTTTAAGTAATTTGCAGTCACTGGAGTTTTCCTTCAGCTGGGATTCTGCACAAGGGTGGCCCAGAGAGGGGACAGTGACTGAGAAGCAGGAATTTCTAAGTGGTCTCTGGGTGGGACATGTGATTCAGGGGCTTTTCTGGACAGAGGACCTGAGCTCGCTGGCAGCAGTGACTGCTGCGCAGAAGAGCTTGTGCGTGCAGGGGGCCAGCACTGCACAGGACTCACCAGAGGAAGTCTGTTGGCTGTGAATGGCCCCAGGACACAAATCCAGCCTGCAACAGGTCCTTTGGGGTGACTCTGTTTGACTCTTGAGACATCTGGATGCAGCTAATTTTATAGGGTTATCTCTAAACTTCAAAGACAAAACAAAACCACTTAAAGAGTAGCTAGCCATGCCAGACACTTGCCCCTCCCACTCGCTAGCTCCTTTCTTTCCTCGTGGGGATAGTGGCCCCACGGCTGGGTGGTCCAAACCACTCTCGGCCCTGGGCAGGAGGCCAGCAGGGAGAGAAGAAGGCCGCCCCATCTCCTGGTCTTGCTGGGGGCTCTTAGGGTTCAGCCTTGGGGCCCTCCCCTCCTTCCACCCCCCAATCTCTGCGTTCAAGGCCGCTGGTGCCCACCCCCTCTGCACTAAGCCTCTTTCCTCACCCACCCACCCTGCCTCTCGCCTTTCTCCACAGTCCATTTACTTAACTCAGTGCAGTGACAGACTACCTGCTGTGCAGTGGTGCACAACAGATACTTCAGTCCCACTCCTGTTACCAGTCCTCACTCACACTGTATCCAACCCAAATGACCCCCATGAATGCCAACCGCCCCTGGGGACACCCGGAGAGGAGCACATCCTAGTATGGTGTGTTTAAAGGAATGGATGGGGCTTGGTGTTTGGAAGGATGGACATCCCCAGGGTGGCGGCGCGGAAAAACCGCAGACGAATGTGCAGAGCCCATTCCTCCAGATGCGAAGCCCCTAGCAGCACCAGGGGTCAGTCCGACCATCCACGGATCCGACTGAGGGCCCCTCAGCAGGGCACGCGGGACCCTCTTGGAGCTTGCAGGCTGCGAACTCCTTCCCCACCGACCGAGCTGGGCCAGAGATGGCGGGGCCAGAGATGACGGCTCAGCGCTCCCCTGCAGCCACGCCGGGCGCTGTGGGGGCCGGGAGAGGCCTGGAGCAACGCGCACTTCGGGAGGTGTTGCCTTTTTTCTTGGCTTGCCTTGCTCCCGGGATGCTGATGACTTGTGAGCCTTCGGAGAAACAGGAAACGCTCACATACTGGGCCACCCTTGGCACTCTTGGTTTTTTCCAGGTCCAGAGAGCAATACGAAAGGCATCCTGTTACAGTAACATGAGTCAGCTGAAATCTGCCAGGGCTTCTCCAGGTGCACAGATACGCGGCTTGGGTTGGGGCAGGGACTGGAGTGCCACGGACCCAGGACTCAGCAAGCCAGAGGAGAGGCTGGGAGCTTCTGACCAACTTCCTGACCACCCTAATTGCACAGACATGGAAGTGGCCTGGGTTGCAGAGTTGGGCTAGAACGCAGAATCCCAGCCTGGAACAGCCCCCTTCCCGCCAGCCCTGCTCTCCTCTGACACTAAGCTGTCTTCTGAGCAGCTTTTCTAAACCCTTTGCCCAAAGGCCCAGAGGCCTAGGTCAAAGATACTTCGTTGAAACCTAGTTGTTCAGAAGCTGGGGAGGGATGATCTAGCAAATTAAGGAAAGTAAATGCTGCCTCCTTCCAGTGACAGTCCCCTTCCCTGAAATCCTGTTCCTTAGGCTCTCCCAAAGTGGACTATAAACATGAACCTTCTCCTATATCAATCCACATTTTCCGTGTAATGTCAGTGCTCTTTTCTCAGCCACAGTACACAGATTCCTAGGCAATTTTCCTCTACCTTCGTGTCCAACTGAACTTGGGTGAACAGTCATCCGAGGACAGAAGCCACAGAAATCCAAGGACTAAGATCGAAGAAGGTCTGACTTCTGATTCATGGGCCATTCCAGCTGGGACAAGGCCTTCTGCAGCCCAGGCAGGGGTGGGGATGAGGGTTGGGCCAGATTAACAGGAACCAACTGGGGTTATTATCTGGAGCAGAGCAGATAAAGACTTCCTATTCTCTGCACTACCTTACGACTAATACTAATGGTTGTGTTCTTGAGAACTTTACCATGGCATTTGGATTGATCCTTTCAACCCAATGAAGAGGAACTACCAAAACCCCCAATTTGAAGATGAGAAAACTGAGGCACAGAAAGATTAAATGATGTTCTCCAAACCTCATGGCTGGCAAGTGGTGAGGCCAGGAGGCCACCATTAACCTCTATGTTCTACTGCCCCCCTTCTCCCCAAGTGATTCTATGGAAGCCTCCCTGCCCCTGATGGGGCCTTGAGGGATCCTCTGAGCAGGGAGTCACAAAGGCTGCTCAGGCAAGGTGGGTTCCAAGATCAAGGAGGCTATTTGTTAAGTCGCCACGAGGACTCCAACAGTCCCATGACCTCGGAGCTGTGAGACATCCTTGCCCAGTTCCCACCCATGGGTGCCCAGGGGGCCTCTGAGCCAAAGAGTGGGCATGGAAAGGACCCCACGAGGAATGGATCCAGCCTGAGCCATCCCCACCTCTGGTGCTGCCTGCTGGAGCGCAGGCTCTGGAACCCTCACCAGAGAGCTTCGTTATTCAAACAGGCTGAAACAATAAGGCTGGAAAACAAGCCAAGACACTGGGCTAGGAAGCCAGATAAAATAGGAAAGGTACCTCCCCTTATCAAGATCACAGAGGCCCCGTCCACTGAGCAGCTGGAACAAAAGGTTCCAATTAGATTGCGGAGCTGTTCCAATTTGGGAGGAAAATCAACACTGTGCACCCAGTCCACTCCTTTCCTAGGACAGGGGCCTGGCAATCTTTCCTGCCTCTGTGAATGGAGATTTCGGCAAACAGAAGGGCACGTCCGGCTTCCTATTTCCTGATCCTGAAGCAGTCCTAGCTGTCACACCAGCGTCTTTCTACCTTCTGTGACCTTTAGTAGACTACTCACTGTACTCGTTTCTTAATCAAGGAAAAATGAAGTAAAAAAATCTTGGGAAATATAGGAATCTCGTTGCAGGAATACCTCAGAAAGGTGACTCAGTACTTCAGTTCACAAAGGGAACCAGGAGATTCGCAGGAACAGTGTTGTTCCCTTTAAACAAGTAGATTGAACCAGGATTTCCTGACCCCTAAACTTTTGGCTGAACTGGGCTCAGTTACAAGATGTGCAGTTGGCAGGAAGAGAGCTCTCACCTTTTCAGAAATGGTTGAGTCTGGGATGGCTGAGGGAACTGCTGTGTTCCTGCAGAGCATCAAAGACTGATTCAGCATTGGTAGCCAGGGTGTCCTTCTAGAACACTGAGAAATGTCAAACTATGAATCCTTCTCGTGAACCCAAAGCAATAGTGCCAACAGAAAATTTGCCTATGAATAAGACATGAAATCATACTCAAAAGCTTTCACTCAAAACATGATCAATGGTTTCTGATTTTTTTTCATGAATGTCCATTTGCTCTTATAAATATATTTTGTAAAGTATATGGACTTTTACTGTCATTAGTCAAGAAATTGGAAGGATGGAGGCCAAAATTTTGTTTCGTTGGTTGCTTGCTTTGCAACGTTCCTTCAGTTGTTTCTTTTTACAAAGTACTTTTCCAGATGTCATGCCCTCCTTACTCATGCTATAAGCTTCCTAATTTTGCCCAAGGCTCACATATGGTGTATTTTAGCCAACAAGAATTCAGTCACCTTTAGAGCAGCCTATGTGACATCTCCATCATGGCACCCGCTTGGTGATGGCCACCACGGCATGGTTTTGTCTGGAGCTGACTGGAAGTGTTGAGAGAGGTCAAGACTTGTCCGTGAGTCTCAGGCAGGTCCCTGAACCTGGGGACTGAACCCAGGACTGCCAAGATCGGAGAAGCTCAGGACTGGCCAGGGTCAGGGGAGGCTTTGAGGCCAGACTACTTTTTGCTTGCGTGCACGGGCACACACACATTCACATGCACACGTGCACAGAACATTGCTTCGGTAGAACTTCCTTACTCAGACCCACTTTTCCATAAAAAGAGGATGTCAGTTGCTTCTCCTGGAAGACATACTGGCTTTCTGCAGATCCCAGAACTTCTTCCATTCAGCCAGTCCCTCTCGGGGCTGGGGGTCATAAGTATTGTTCCCAAGAGTTCCCTGACATGACTTGTCTCAAGGACTGGAAGTTTTTGAAAACAGGAGCCATGATAGACTTTTTGAAATTCCTTATAGCACTTTCAAAGAGATATCTACTTAAATAATAACCTAATGAACACTTGGGCTATTTCCGTAATTCGGCCATTGTAGATAATGTTGCTGTAAACACTGGGGTACATGTGTCCCTTTGAATTAGTATTGGTATTCTTTGGGTAAATACCTAGTAATGCAATTACTGGGCTGTGGGGTAGTTCTATTTTTAACTTTTTAAGGAGGCTCCAGACTGTTTTCCATAGTGGTTGCACCAGTTTGGATCCCTTCCAACAGTATAAGAGGATTCCCCTCTCTCTACATCCTCACCAACACCTGTTGTTTCTTGTGTTGTTGATTTTAGTCATTCTGACAGGAGTGAGGTGAAATTATAGTTTTGATTTGTGTTTCCCTGATGATGAGTGATGCTGAGCATCTTCTGGGTCTGTTGGCCATCTGTATGCCTTCTTTGCAAGAATATCCGTTCATGTCTTCTGCCCATTTTTCAATTGTATTAGTCAGTTTTTGAGTGTTGAGTTTTATAAGTTCTTTATATATTTTGGATACCAATTCCTTATCAGATATGTCATTTGTAAACATCTTGTATTCTGTAGGTTGCCTTTTACTTTTATTGATTGTTTCCTTTACTGTGCAGAGCTTTTTATTCTGAGGTAGTCCCGATAGTTTATTTTTGCTTTTTCTCCTTGCCTTAGGAGACATATCTAAAAAGAAGTTGCTATGGCCAATGTCAAAGAGGTTACTGCCTGTGTTCTCTTCGAGGATTGCTATGGTTTCAGGTCTCACATTTAGATCTTTAATCCATTTTGAATCTTTTTTTTTTAAGTATACTTTTTTATAGTAATCTCTATACCCAACATGGGGCTCGAATTCATGACCCTGACATCAAGAGTTTCATGTTCTACCAGCTGAGCCAGCCAGGGGTCCCGTTTTGAATCTATTTTTGTGTATGTTTTAAGAATGTGGCCTAGTTTCATTCTTTTACATGCTGCTGTACAGTTTTTCCAACACTATTTATTGAAGAACTTGGTTTTTTCCCCACTGAATATTCTTTCCTGCTTTGTTGAAGATTAATTGACCATATAGTCATGAGTTCATTTCTGGGTTTTCTGTTCCGTTCCATTTTTGTGCCACTATCATACTATCTTGATCACTACAGCTTGGTAATATAAGTTATAGTCCAGGATCGTGATGCCTCCAGCTTTGCTTTTCTTTTTCAAGGTTGTTTTGGCTACTTGGGGTCTTTTGTGGTTCCATACAAATTTTAGGATTTTTTGTTCTAGCTCTGTGAAAAATGCTATTGATATTTTGATAGCTACTGCATTAAAATGAATGGACAAAGAAGATGTGAGATATGAGATGTTATGGAATATTATGCAGCCATTAAAAAGAATGAAATCTTGTCATTGGATGGAGCTAGAGAGTATTATTTTAAGCGAAATAAGCCAGAGAAACACAAATACCATATGATAGATTTCACACATATGTGGAATTTAAGACACAAAACAAATGAACAAAGGCGGAAAAAGGGGGAGAGAAAAGCAAACCAAGAAGCAGATTCTTAACTGTAGAGAACAAACTGATGGTTACCAGAATGGAGGTTGCGGGGGGTGGGGATGGGTTAAATAGGCAATGGGGAGTAGGGAGTGCACAGTGTTGTGATGAGCTCTGGGAGTTGTATGGAAGTGTTGAATCACTGTATTGTTCACCTGAAACTAATATTATACTGTATGTTAACTAACAGGAATTTAAGCCCTTAAAAAAAAAAAAAATGAACCTAACGAGCAGCAAATACTTTCTGTAATTTTAAAGTGAGTGGCTTTTAGGACTGGTTGTAGTATAAGCATGCATGTTTACATAGGCTTGATAACTGTATGCCTTCTTTTGTATTTTACTCTGACTTAACATCCTATAGGACCTACTGTATGTATATTTCCACGTATTCCAGTTATCTGTCACCGTTTCACAAACAACCCCCAAATTTGGTGGCTTGAAACTACCTTGATTTATTATTTTTCACGATCCTGTGGATTGTTTGGGAGGTTCTTCTCCACATGGTGTTATTCCCATGGCTGCAATGGCTGGAACTCAGCTGTGCACCCACCCCTGCCCTTCTCCATGAGCTGTCTCATTCTCGCAGGCATCACCACACTCCCACCGGCTAGCCAGGACTTCCTTAAAGCATGGCAGCGGGGTTCTAAGAGGGAGTTTAACAAGAAGACCTAAAGCCCAGGCACTTATCAAGGCTATACTTGGATCGTGCCTCCTTAAAGTCTCATTGGTCAAAGGCAGACACGTGGTTAAGACCACAGCGGCTGTGGGCGGGACTTCACAAGGACGAAGATTGGGGGAAGCTGGCTTCCTGGGAGGGCACTGTCTCCCACAATGTAACAGTCTGCCACAACTTCCTTCTTTTCCAGAAGACTCGTAAGACTTACAGAATTGACCTTCTTGGCTCAATTATTTGAGAGCAAGCCTCTGATGTCAGGACGGTGATTTTGCAAGGTCAGCATTAGAATTGTGCCTCCAGGCCAGGGCTGAAGTGAGAATCACTTACCGGTGAGGGAACCTGGCTGTCTCTCCAGCACCTGAGCTGTCAAGACTTGGAAGCCTCCACTCATCTTGGCTACAGGGTAGTTCTTGTCAAGTGTGGGTGGGGGCAGGGGTATTCAGCACTTTTTCTTTGTGGGGGGAAAAAAAGAACATCCTGGGAGAGATAAAACTAGCAATGGTTGAAAGGATGCAAAAATAAGCAAAAGACACACAAGGACTCTCTGAGAAGATATGATTCAGCAGGGGAGGAGCTGCATGTTTCCTTATGTGCATATTTGCAGATCAGCAAAGTTCTTGAAACCCATCCATTCCAAAAGTCAGGAGCTACTGTATTTGTGCAATAAATCTCTTGTTGCTGATATTAATAGAATTTAAGTAATTCTAGGGAAAGGGAAAATAATTCACCCAGGAGCACCCACCCCATCTCCAGATCCACTTTCTGACACCTTTCAAGAAAGGGACAAACACCACCTACCCAGCTACAATCAGTAATTTACTCACAACACTACCACTTGTGTCTTTTTCCCAGGCTGTGGTCTTAATTCGTGCATGATTATATGTAACTATAAGCATACAGTAGGTACATTTTTGTATTCTTTTAAAATTCATCACACACACCTTTCTTTCTCCTCTTCTGTGTCACAGTTTGCCTAACTTCTCCTCTGCAAGTAGATGTCTGGGCTTTTTACACTCTTGCTATTATAAATAGTGCTGCTATGAACACCTTTGCAAATATTTTATTTTGAATTATTTCCTTGGAGGTAAACCTCTAAAGTGGGTCAGAGACTATAAATATGCTTTTGTTGCCTATTTCTATACTGTTCTTAGATCCACCCCACGAAAATAAATCCCAGGTGGATTTGAAGTTAGATATTAAAAAAACAAACAAACAAACAACAACAAAACCCCTAAAATCTAAAGAAAAACAAAACAAAATAAGGAACAAAATCATTGGAGATGAAAGGACTAAGTTTAAAAGAAATAGTCAGGGGTGCCTAGGTGGTACAGTCCGTTGAGCGTCTGATCTTGGTTTCAGCTCAGATCATGATCTCAGGGTCAAGAGATCAAGGCCTGCATTGGGCTCTGTGCTCACTGTGGAGTTTGCTTGAGATTCTCTCTCTCCCTCACTCTGCCTCTCCCCCTTCTGCTCTCTCTCTCTAAAATAAATAAATAAATATTTGAAAGATAAATAATCATACAGGAAAAGATTGATAGATTTGATTTAAAACATTTTAAGCCACATGGAGCCGAGATGAGTAAAGACTATTTCCTGTGGAAGGGAGGGACATACACCTGTAGGCAGGCCTATGTCTCTGCAACCCAATAAAATATAGACAGTGAAATCCTTTCCCAGGAATAGCGCAGAAGTAGCTTATACCTTGTGGGACAAAATGTACTTTTCTCAGAAAACAGCATGAGAAAACATACAGTATTCCTGAGATGTAATACCATGGTAAAACATTTCAATGAAGTCCAGTATTATAGAGTTTTTTAAAAATTAAAAGAAAACCTGGTAGAAGATATTGATTGATAGGCAAGGTGACAAAGTGTTAAAATTCTTATTGTATATTAAATGGCAAAGAAAAATAATATTACTCCAGGTTAGAGAATATGACCAGACAAATCACTGAAAAAATCACAATTGTTTATTAACCAATTGAAAAGGTATAATAATCAAATGATTAAACTTAAAATAGGATGTATTTTCCCTCTGTCAAAATGGCTGACTTTAAAAATGTGTGATATCCAGGGTTTAAAAGTGCCATTGTAGAAGAAGTGTTCTTTACTAACACACTGCTGGGAGGAGAGAGGCTTGCATTTGTAAACTGCACTGATTTGGCAGTACTGTAAGGAGCCCTCTTAAGCCCATCCCTTTGGCCCAATACATACTCATGAAATGCCATCCCAAAGGTATAAACTTAAATACATAAAAAGCTCTGTAGCCAACATGCTTTCCAGTACTTTAAAAAAAAAGTGGAAATAAACTAAATAATATTAGAGAAGCGATTTGGTAAATTATAGTATTTACTTGTTGGATATTATGCAACAATTAAGACTTAATGTTTAAATATCTTATATAATACGGAAACTGCTTACAGTATGTTACATTTTAAAATAGATTACAAAAGTATATACACAACTATATGAAGAAAAATGGTATAAAATCAGGAAAGAAGTCATTCAAAATAGTGATTTTGAGAACTACTCTGTAACTAAATGAGTTTGTATTTGGGTAAGAAAGGTTTCCTTGAGTTAGTTGAATTTTTTCTTTTTTTATTTTTAAGAAACATGAATTTCCTATTAATGAAAAATAACTAAATGTGTAGGGGCTCCTGGGCAGCTAAGTGGATTAAAGCCTCTGCCTCCTGCTCAGGTCATGATCCCAAAGTCTTGGGATCAAGCCCGTGTCCAGCTCTCTGCTCCCTGGGGAGCCTGCTTCCCTTCCTCTCTGCCTGCCTCGCTGCCTGTTTGTGATCTCTATCAAATAAATAAATAAAATCTTAAAAAAAAAAAAAGAACTAAATGTATAAAAAGAAGGCATCAGGGGCGCCTGGGTGGCTCAGTGGGTTAAGACCTCTGCCTTCGGCTCAGGTCATGATCCCAGGGTCCTGGGATCGAGCCCCGCATCAGGCTCTCTGCTCAGTGGGGAGCCTGCTTCCCTTCCTCTCTCTCTGCCTGCCTCTCTGCCTACTTGTGATCTCTGTCTGTCGAATAAATAAGTAAAATCTTAAAAAAAAAAAAAAAAGAAGAAGAAGAAGAAGAAGAAGGCATCATGAGCCCTCCCTTTCTGTTGGCTGGGATTTGGTCATCTGATTTATTCCAGCTGGCTGAAACGGTCATTTATAGTTATCTGATTTTGCATTTCTCAAACATCTATTCAAATAGGGAACTAGGGGGTTTCAGAGAGGGGGTGCAGGAGCAGGATCCATGTGGATTTAAAACTTGGAACTGAGAACTTGAGGGCGACAGGCAAGATGGGAAAGGAAGCAGCTGCCCTGACGTTTACATTCTTAGTAGAAATACTGAAAATAACTCTTGGGCCATATTCATATTCACCTATTTATTCAAACATATTTATTGAGCACCTAACTGGAAGCAGAGAGTGGAAAAGATACAGGCACTGCCCTCCAAGGGGGACACAGACGGGGAGAGAGAAGCGGGTCTGCCCCACTGTGCGGGTCTCCGGGATGACGCGGAGCAGGAGAGCCGAGTGCGCTGAACGACGCCTGGAGCATGACGACACTGACGTAAACGACCGTAAAATCAATACTGCCAGAGCCCGGTGTTAATCGCTGGTCGTGATAAATATGTGTATAAAAGTAAATAAAATGGATCTGGAGGCTACGCAGCAAATTCAGGGGAGTGTTACCTCTACAGAGACGAGGGGGGGGGTTATAGTTAAAAAGGACTTTTTATAAGTTATATGTCAAATCCCTTTTCTTACCGATAGGAAAAAGTATGGCAAGTAAATGTCATACATTGTGATAATTCTAGGGGGTGGGGGAGAAATGCTTTGGTTGAGATATGTACGAGTGTGGTAGGATGGAAGGAGGAGGGTGTAGCAATGCCGGGGAGATTGCGGAAGGGGTTCTGCAGGCTGAAGACCAATCAGCTAATCCCCGCCAGACCTGGTGCTCCTGGGTGGAGTACAGAGGTCTTTCAGCAGAAGTGAGGACCTACAGAATGTGGCAAGTGTGTGTGGGTGATAGGGAGGCCACACAGGCAGGGCCAGCTTCTGGGGTGTGCACCCAAAGGACCTTGGCTTCATCTTGGGGGTCCTGGAAGGACCACCCACAGCTTTGGGGCTGTATAAAGGTGAAGTAGGGGAGGAAGTTACCTAGGAGATAGGGACCATCCTGAGGTTTTCTGTAAGCCCAGTGGCGAGCCCACCACTCACCCACCCGCCCATGGGCAGGCACTGTTGTCATTGCGGGAACATCAAACGCAGCACAAAAGTCAAGGAACGCAGGATATTTGAGCGGCCCTTAGAAGGGTGGTAGTAACTTCAGGAGAGGAATAGTTGTAGTTAGAGGTCTCAGCAACCTGGGGAATCTGTGGGATGGAAGCAAGGGCCAGGTGAGGCTAGCTGTCATTTCTGGGGAGTTCAGCACTCATTTGGAGCACTCCTTTGGGGCGATTGCTTCATCCCTACTGCCCTCAACAAAAGAGGGCGAAAGAGAGCCACAGGAGCCAAATCCTTTCCACTCCACCCCCTTCCCTGCCCAGTCAGGACAGGAATGCGGTCTCCACCTGGCCAATGGATATTCTTGCCTCGGTTCAGATCCTGAATAAGTGAGCTGAGGACAGTGAGAGGTTAGAGGTCATTTACAAAAGCAGATGCACCCTCGGTGCTGAAGTCTTGCTGCACTGGCCATGACCTGCTTCTGGCTCTCTAGAGCCCTCAATTCCTGACTTTCCCGAGCCTGGTCTTCCCAATCTCTTGTTTATTCTGCGAGCTCTCCACTCCCTGGGGGCTTCCATCAACTTCCTTTGACTTAAAATTAGCAGTCACTGGTTTAGGGTTCATGGACACAAGCATCAGCTGAGACAAGCATCAGTTGACAGTTGGCAATGGGGGGGAGGTCAGCCAGAGCATCCTACACTTTTCTCTTCACAGTATATCTTGTTCCTAATTCATCCCCTGTGACCTCCATCCAGATCTGTGTTTTCTTACTCCTTCGCAGCTGTAGCTGCTTTCCAGCTGGACTCTGTTACAGCTCACTCTGCATCCTAAGTTCTGCTAAGTGTTGCTAGAGCCCTTTATCCTGCAACTTCCCTGCTCAGGAACTTGGTGTGACTCGCTGTTGCCTGTAGGTCAAGTCCAGACATCCACACCCTCCTTTAATCTGGTCCCAGCCCTACCATCTGACTGGAGAAGCCCTGTGTACTCCTTGAGGGACTCCAAGTGGACACCCACCTTGGCACTTCCCCTGCTGGAAAGCCTGTCTCTTCTTGTCTGTCCAAACTCTGGCAAGAATTTGGCTCTCTGGATCTGGTTCGGTGTTCCTAGGAACTTGTCTTGGGTTGGGGCAGTTACTGACCGCCCCCCCCCGGGGGGGGGGGTTGCTGCTCTCCTCTATAGAACGCCTGGGACAGGTCAGGTGGTCACTGATGGTTCCTTACAGTTTCCAGCTGAACCAATACTATGCAAAACTGCCTTCCCCACACTGTGGTTCACCCCTTTCCTTCCTGAAGCCCCAGCCCTGGCAGGGGTCATGGAGGGAACACCCAAAGTCCTCGCTTTCTCTGACTTACTTCCTTCATCATTACAGTCCCATGAGCTGGGTGGGTGCAGTTGGCCTTGCACTTCGGGAAAAAGGAGACAGACGTCGATCCCAGGTCCACAAAAGCACAGAGCTCCATGTTGGCCTCGGTTGCATGGGCCAGAGCATGCATGATGTGCAGAGTCCGGGATTCAGTCATGCTGTAGTCTACGAGCCTCTCTCCTATGGGTGCTCCTGCCCAGGCTGCCTCCCACCCCTGTGTTGTGCTGCTCTATATGGCTTTCTGACCATTGTCAGTTACCTCGACTTCCCCCTGAAACCAAACTTTTCATGGGCACAAACCTCTTGTGAGGTGGGGGCCCACAAGGCTGACCCTCCAGCTCACAGTGGTCCTCCTCCTGGTCATGTAGCTGCCTGCACAAATCCAGGGATTCAGTGCGGCCTTTCAAGGTTTGACAGGTGTAAACATGCCCCACTTTTGAGATATAATTAAACTGGTCTGAGTTGTCTCCCCAGGAGCGTAAGTGGGGCAGGGGTGAGAATATAGGTGTGTCGGTGAGTGTATAAGTATGAATGTGGGTGCTAGGAGTGTGGATGTGTGTAAATGTGCATGTAAGAAAAGAGCAAGATTTATTGAGGGGTCGGCTTGTCTCCATTTGGGGCCTGTCACCTGTGAGCTTGGCAGCCACCAGGCCTTTCTGCCGTGTGACAGGACGCACAGGGAGAGGAGCACAGGTGGAGGCCTGGTGATTTCTGATGGCCTCACCACGTCAGTGAGCTCCAGAGCCCTGGCACCAGGGGCTTCTGCTCATTGTGGCCCAAACCATGCCTACTGTCACCCTGGGTCATGCTTCTGACCCCTGACTGGCTTTTCTCCTCAGACGGGGTTTGTGAGGCATGCTGCACTGTAGTTAATGTGTTGATGCGTTTTAGAACAAATTAAATATGGAAATAGCTTTATTTTTCCCTGATGATTAAAGTAATAGAGAAATACACAGAGAAGATTATTTTAAAAATCTCTCTGAATTATTGTTAATTTTTTCTTTAAGGTGTGACCATGGCATTAAAGTTACACATTTGAAATATAGTTCCAGGGCACCTGGGTGGCTCAGTTGTTGTAAGTGTCTGATTCTTGATCTCAGCTCAGGTTGTGATCTGAGGGTTATGGGTTTGAGCTCTGTATTTGGGCTCCACACTTGGCCTGGAGCCTACTCTGAATGAATGAATGAATGAATGAATGAATGAATGAATGAAATAAAATATCGTTCTTATGTGGGGCACCTGGCTGGCTCAGTGTGTGAAGCACACAACTCTTGATCTCAAGTGTGGGTTCGAGCCCCACGTTGGGTGTAGAGATTGCTTAAAAATAAAAATCTTAATATAGTTCATATCTCTTATTTTTATTTTTGTATTTTATTTATTTATTTATAAAAGATTTTATTTATTTATTTGACAGAGATCACAAGCAGGTAGAGAGGCAGGCAGAGAGAGAGGAGGAAGCAGGCTCCCTGTTGAGCAGAGAGTCCGATGTGGGGCTTGATCCCAGGACCCTGAGATCATGACCTGAGCTGAAGGCAGCGGCTTAACCCACTGAGCCACCCAGGCGCCCCTATTTAGTTATTTATTTGAGAGAGAGAGAACAGACAGGGTGGGGGGTACCAGAGGGAGAGGGAGAGCGAGTCCTAAGCAGACTCCGCATTGAGTTTGAAGCTGGACCCCAGAATCAATACCATGACCCTGAGATCCTGACCAGAGCCGAAACCAAGAATCAACACTTATCTGACTAAGCCACCCCCGCGCCTCTGGTTTCTTTTAGGGATAAGTACTAAGATATTTAAGAGTGAACTTATTATATAAACTTATGTGTGAGGACTGGTGTTTATTACAAAATAAGATAGGGAAAGGAGGTGGATGGAAGTACACACGAAACAGAACTGCCCATGAGCCAAAGCCAGAGATGCCGGTTCATGTTAATACACTTCCCGCATTTGTTGGATGTGTATTGTTGGAAATTCCCTATAATAAGTTACCAAAAAACAAAAACACCACCTCACCTTTTAATCCAACTACCCAGAAATAAGCACCTTTAACATCTTGGGACATTTGTCACTCAACTTTGTCATCTAAACTTGCTTATTGTGGTTGGGGGAGATGTCCTAACTTAAAAACACCGGCCATTCATGTTCCCAGCCTCCCTTCTCAGGCACATGATGAGGCTCCAGCACACCCTCGACCCACATCTTGAATCAGAGGCTAATAATGAGAGAGCACAGTGGGTCAACAGTTAGGGCCGCAGTGGGCCAGCCTACACTGCAGGGCTGAACTCACCAGCTCTTCTCCTCCTGGAGATTCTGAGGGCTCCCCAAAATCCTTCTCACAAATCTTTTCTGCCTCCATTATCCAGAATTAGTTTCTTTTGCTCAAACTAAAAATCCTGGTAGGCAGAACACTTTAGTATAGTGTTTGGCTTACTGACAAGATTATACTATGCAAACTGCTCCGTGAGGTACTTCTTTTCTTGCACTTACTAGCCAGAGGAAGGCGTCTTTGTAGGTGAACAGACCTTCTCCCTCCGTCATCCTCTCAAACACAGTTAATGCTGCTACAGGAATGAGGGAGATCTCTTTCCCTGCCTTTTCCACAAGTGGGCTGGTAGAAAGAAAGGAAGGGTCTCCATGATACAAATTCACTTTCCTCATAATGGTGGGGGGAATGGCCTGAGGGTGTGCCTGGCCAGCTGGCCCCTAACAGTGGGCTCCTGGCAAGGCCCCAGGAGAGGTGTGTCACATTCCATAAACACATTTTGTTTCTCCACTGAGGCTTGTCGCCTGAGCAGACTGCTGCCTGGCCAGAGGCTGATCGCAGGAGTGGAGGTTTCACCATCCAGGGCTTTACAGGGCTGTCTGAGGTCACGAGCCTCCAGGCTTGCCCCCGGGGGACCCAGCCCACAACAACTTTCAGTCTCCTCATCCAGCCCCACGGCAATTCCTGTGAGTTGGGTATGGGCTGAATGGGCTCCCCGCAGCAGGGCATCACATTTGGAGGCCAAAATGAGCTAGGGGGAGGGGGGACGCACAAGGTCACGAGGCTGTTCTTAAGCTCCTCGCCCCAGTTTGTCCTTTTTTTTTTTTTTTTTAAGATTTTATTTATTTATTTGAAAGACAGACAGTGAGAGAGAGCATGAGCAAGGAGAAGGTCAGAGGGAGAAGCAGGCTCCGCATGGAGCTGGGAGCCCGATGCGGGACCCGATTCCAGGACTCCGGGATCATGACCTGAGCCGAAGGCAGTCGTCCAACCTACTGAGCCACCCAGGCATCCCCCAGTTTGTCCTTAAAGAGAATCTCGTTCCACAGGTCCTGGGCATCCCTGAGAGGCAGAGGAAGGAATGCTACTTGGAGGGAATGGTATGTCAAAGGGACGGTGTCACATGCCTCAGCCTTACTAATGGGAATCACCCCAATAGCACGGGCTGTTATCCACCAAGCCTCAGATACTACCAGCAATGTTAAGCATCACGGCAAGTGTGGGAGAGCTGCATGGGCCCCTTCACAGACAAGAAACTGAGACGCCCGGAGTGGTACAGATTGGGGCCTGGAGTGGGACCCCAGGTTGGCACACCCGTAGGCCCGCCTCATTAGGAGGAGTGAACTTTTATCATGGAGACCCTTCGTTTCCTTCTACCAGCCCACTCGTGGGAAAGGCAGGGAAGGAGAGCGCCCTCATTAATAGTGTTTGAGACATGGAAGAAAGAGGTCTTTATACCTACAAAAGGACCCCCCACCCCAGCATATTAGTAACAGAGCAGTCCCTCTGGGGGTCTGCCTCTGTCGTGATGGTCACCAGGGGTGGTGCCCCTTGAAGCAGCCTTCCACAGGCCCCACGGACATTTGCTCCCGCTACTATCACCACCTTAGAGAATCAGCTGAATGTGGTCTAAACTTAATCATGAATGACCTTGGGCAGGTTTCCCAGCAGACCCAGAGGAGGTGGGTTCCTGCCGGCTGCTCTGAGGAATGACCTGGGACCAGAGGTCCTGGACTCTCTCTGCCAGAGGCCAAGGTTGCCCATTTACCAAAGCCCTGGATCCAAGACTGCCTCCACGGCTGTGCAGTTTATAGGAAACTGGGAGTTTCCTGGGGACTTGTAGCAACAAAATCAGTTATCTATCTTTCTTTTTCTTTCTTTCTTTCTTTCTTTCTTTCTTTCTTTCTTTCTTTCTTTCTTTCTTTCTTTCTTTCTTTCTTTTTCTTCTCTAAGTTTGTAAAATGTATGTATGTATGTAATCTCCATACCCAACATGGGGCTCAGAAGTATGGCCCCGAGATCAAGAGTCACAGGGGCTTTCGCCTGGGCCAGCCAGGCGCTCCTATATCAGTTACCCTTCAAACACTCCTGGGAGGTACTTTTCCAATAAGGAAATTTTATAAAATAGAAATAGTAGCAAGTGGAATTTCAGAGTAAAATGGTTTCGTGTGGCAGCCAGAGCAACTCCAGGTTACTGACAGCAGTGGTGGGAAATGACAGTTGGTAGGGGCTTCAAACATCTTCCGCAGAGGAGGAAGCACACCCGGGCCAGAAAGAGAGAGAAAGGGCCTTGGGGGCCCGAGGGGCAGGGTTTCAGCCCCAGCACTGCCACTTTTCCTGGCTGTGTTACCTCAGACAAGTTGCTAAACCTCTCTGAAGCTCCGTAAAATGGGGATCATAATGCCACCTCTGTCCTGTAGCCATCACAGATGGAGAATGGCTGGCATCTAGCCGCTGTCTGAGAAAGGAGGCCTGTTAGTACTCGCCAGGAGCTGGATTACCTGGGTCCTTGGCCGTCTGGATCTGAGATGTGAATCAATGCTTTTAAGGGACAGAAATTGTGGCTAAGGCTTGTCAGTTACAGGTGAAATCAGAGAATACGGAAACTGCTTTTTTGATTCGTGCCTCACTTCCTCTTGTGCTCCCTTTGCCGAGTTTCCTCTGCAGATTCCCTGTTAGCCGACTCACACCCTCACCCCGCCTCTTGCTCATGGGTTTATGTCCTGAATTTTTAATCATTAGCATTTATCAAAATGTGCCTGTCATATGTCCTCATATTCCTCTGGCCCTCACTCCAAGCCGTACACTTATTCCCAGGTTTAACCTCAAAAGGGTGAAAGCTTTTTACTCTGTTTATCTTGTAAGTTCTGTGATGTTTACATATGGATGTTTTAGGCTTCCTCCTCAAACCAGAGGTTTACTCTGTGTTTCCTGGAGAACAACGGAGTTAAGTGTGAATACACAGAAAAGTTTCTGGAGCCCTGTCCTACCCCCACCCCCACTCACCCCTGCAGGCTATATGCTGTGGGGCCAAGTGGCAAGGTCCTGCCCCGGCAAGTTGCCTCCCAGTGATGGCGGTGGGAAGGTTTGGAAGGAGAACTTTAAAACCCAACTCAAAATTGAATCAACACTAAAACATTTCACCTGAAAGAAGCTCATTCATGAGTCCTTAAAACTTGCATGTGCTTGTTTATTTTGAGCTTCCCTAGAGATGAATGTTAAAATACTGCAAAGTTTTAAAACGTCTGACCAAAATGTTTAATGTGGTGGCTTTGGGTACACCTAGCCTCAATCAGAAATGAACATAGACCACACAACTGGAAACTCCTGGAAGGAGTGACATGCCTCACTTCCTTTAACTTAGCACCACCTGAAACTTGACCCTGAACATTCAGACCCGCCGAATCCAGGTCCCACACTGTCGTTCAGCTTTCTGAGGTTCCCTCAGATCTTACGTCTTGCAGCTTCTGCATTATTACGTAGTTCCTAGGAGACACTCTTCCTTTAATAAGACATCAGAAATTCAAACCACGGGACGCCTGGGTGGCTTAGTTGGTTAAGCAGCTGCCTTCGGCTCAGGTCATGATCCCAGCGTCCTGGGATCGAGTCCCACATCGGGCTCCTTGCTCCGCAGGGAGCCTGCTTCTCCCTCTGCCTCTGCCTTCCACTCTGTCTGCCTGTGCTTGCTCTCGCTCTCTCTCTCTCTCGCTCTCTCTCTGACAAATAAATAAATAAAATCTTAAAAAAAAAAAAAGAAATTCAAACCATCCTTAGTAATATTTTTATCCAGTTGTGGTAGGATACCAGTAACGAATGTAAAGGAACCAGATTCAGAATGGATGAGCTGCACGCAGTCATTTAGTCAGCAGCACGCTTTGGAGCTGCTTTATACTAACAGGTTGGGAATGTGGATTTGGAATCCACACGAGCCTGGCGTTGCCATCCGCTGACTGTGACCTGGGCTGAGTTTCTATAACTGACTCTGCTTCAGTTTCCTTAGAAAAAATCTGAAAATAATGACCGTACCTACCTCACAGGGTGGTTTGAGGATTTACCAGAATTTGTATTTGCAAACCACTTAGAATAGGTCTGGAACGTAGGAAGCTCCATGTACATGTTTACTAAATAAAAAGTAAATCTGTGATTTTATCCCATGATCTGTATTATCAGGTCAGTTAGATAACAGCTTGAAAATATATTGTGCATACTGAAAATCTGGCAATTTAAAAGACCTTAAAAACTTACCTTTAAATAGTTTTCTGGGTGCCTGGGTGGCTCACTCTGTTAAGTGTCTGATTCTTGATTTCTGCTCAGGTCATGATCTCAGGGATATGAGTTTGAGCCCCAAATGAGGCCCCGTGCTGGGTGTGGAGCCTGCTTAAGGTTCTTTCCCCCCTGCTCCCCCGTCCCTCTGCCCCTACCCCTGTCCCATAAACAAACAAATAGCTGAATGCTTTCCATATAGAGTATACTCAGTACATTTTTAAGCTTTAATTCTAGTGTCATTGACAGACAGTATTATATTAGTTTCAGGTGTGCAGTAGTCAACAATCCCATATATTACTCAGTGCTCACCAAGGTAAGTATACTCACAGGTCATCTCTGGCTCAGTCCGGGCAGCACACAGCTCTTGATCTCAGCATTGTATGTTTAAGCCCCATGTTGGGTATAGACATTGCTGAAAAATAAATCCTTTAAAAAAAGAAAAAGATAAGAGTACTGTTAACCCCCTCCCCTCTTTCAACCCTCCTCCCACCCACCTGTGCTCTGGTAACCTCAGTTTGTTCTCTATAGTTAAGAGTTTGTTTTCTGGTTTACCTCTCTTTCTTTTATCCCTTTGTTCCTTTTGTTTCTTAAATTCTACATATGAGTAAAATCATATGGTATTTGTCTTTCTCTGGTTTATTTCATTTATTCTCTCTAGATCCATCCATGTTGTTGCAAATGGCAAAATTTGGTTCTTTTTTTGTGGCTGAATAATATTCCATCATGTATATACATCATTTCTTCTTTATTCATTTATGTATCTATGGACACTTGGGCTGCTTCCGTAATTTGGCTATTGTAAATAAAGCTGCAATAAACATAGGGGTGTATGTATCCCTTTGAATTAGTGGGTTTTTTTTTTTTTTAAAGATTTTATTTATTTATTTGACACAGAGAGAGAGATCACAAGCAGGCAGAGGAGCAGGCAAAGGGGTGGGGGAAGCAGGCTCCCGGCTGAGCAGACAGCCTGATACGGGGCTCGATCCCAGGACCCTGAGACCATGATCTGAGCTGAAGGCAGAGGCTTAACCTACTGAGCCACCCAGGTGCCCATATATTAAATTTAAACTATTTAAATTTGTATTTTTTGTAAATACCCAGTAGTATGATTACTGAATCCTAGGGTCATTCTATTTTGATTTTTTTTTGAGAAATCTCCATATTGTCTTCCATAGTTCTGCACCAGTTTGCATTCCTACCAACAGTATATGAGTCCCTTTTTTTCTACATCCTCACCAACATTTCTTTCTTGTGTTTTTTATTTTAGCCATTCTGTCAGGTGTGGGTTTATATCATCTTGTGGTTTTGATTTACATTTCCCTGATGATGAGTGATGTTGAGCATCTTTTCTTGTGTCTGTTGGCCATTTCTATGTTTTCTTCGGAGAAATGTCTGTTCATGGTTTCTGCCCCCCCCCCCCTTTTTAAGAGAGAGAGTGTGAGCACGAGTTGGAGGTGGAGGGCAGAGGAAGAGGGAGAGAGAGAATCTGAAGTAGGCTCCACACTCAGCACAGAGCCCGATGTGGGGCTTGATCTAACGACCTTAAGATCATGAGCTGAAATGCTTAAGTGATTGAGCCATCCAGGCACCCCTCTTCTGAAGTAGATTATTTAGGGGCACCTGGGTGGCTCAGTCAGTAAAGTGTCTGCTTTTGGCTTAGGTTATGATCCCAGGGTACTGTGATGGAGCCCCTCATTGGCTCCCTGCTCAATGGGGAGCCTGCTTTTCCATCTTCCCCTGCCCCTCCCCATGCTTGTGCACTCCCTCTCTCTGTCTCTTTCAAATAAATAAATAAAATCTTGGAAAAAAAAATAAAGTAGATCGTTTGGAATATTTTGGTGTTGAGCTGTATAAGTTTCCTGTATATTTTGGATATTAACCCTTTATTGGATATGTCATTAGCAAATATCTTTTCCCTAGGCTCTCTTTTAGTTTTATTGTTTGTTTCCTTTGCTGTGCAGAAGTTTTTATTTTGATATAGTCCCAATAGTTGCTTTTTTCTTTTGTTTCCCTTGCCTCAGGAGACATATCTAGAAAGATGTTATTGTGGTCAATGTCAGAGAAATTACTGCCTGTGTTCTCTTCTAGGATTTTGATGGTTTCAGGTCTCACATTTAGGTCTTCAATCCATTTTGAGTTTCTTTTTGTGTATGTTGTAAGAGAGTGGTTCCAGTCCAGCTTTACTCTTTTGCATGTGGCTGTCCAGTTTTCCCAATCCCATTAGTTCAAGAGACTATCTTTTTCCCATTGCATATTCTTGCCTCCTTGTTGAAGATTAATTGACTATATAATTGTGGGTTTATTTCTGGGTTCTCTGTTCTGTTCTGTTGATCTCTGTGTCTGTTTTTATGCCAGTACCACACTGTTTTGATGACTACTGCTTTGTACAGATTCAACAAATTTTTAAAATTAGGAAATATGAAAAAATGACAACATTTAAAGGAAGTTATCCTTTGCCTAAGTTTTTCCTCGGTATAGCTTCGCCAGCGGCTAGTGAAGGCTTCTCATATACTGACAGGGACAGTGGGGATTTTGTCATAAGGAAGCAGCTCTCTCTCCCCTCCTTTTTGGTTGAGGCCTGGTCAGGGCCTCTCCCACACACCATGCCAACCCCATGCAAAAGCACAGAAACTTCATTTTAAAAACCAACTTGTCAACTTTTTAATTAGTAAATCAGCCTTCAAGTGTATTTCCTTCATAAATTTTTATTCCTTTCTTAGACTTCAACTAACGACAACTTTGACCTTGTATTATGCTGGCCTCCTTCCTTATTACACTTACTTGTTTTGATGGCAGATGTCTTGGCCTCAGCCAACAGCGCTCAGGACCCTGCCCTACTCTCCAGAAGACTTGTGTTGCCTTGATGTGGGATTGTCCTCATACATGTGGCTGCAGAAGCACTTGTCCCCTCGGGGGTGGGAGGGGTGTACACCATCAAGCATTGAGTGTAAATGTATAAAATAGCATTTTAGGGGCACCTGCGTGGTTCAGTGGGTTGAAGCCTCTGCCTTCAGCTCAGGTCATGATCCCGGGGTTCTGGGATCAAGCCCCACATTGGGCTCTCTGTTCGGCGGGGAGACTGCTTCCCCCTCTCTCTCTGCCTGCCTCTCTGCCTACTTGTGATCTCTGTCAAATAAATAAATAAAATATTTAAAAAAAATCTTTAAAAAAAATAAAAATAAAATAGCATTTTACTCAAAATGTTATTCAAAATGCTCTTCAAAGTGTGGTCTCTGGAACGGCAGTCCAGTCCTTGTCTAGGAACTTACTAGAAATGCAAGTGTCAGGCCAGCTGTGGACCAGCTAAATCAGAACCTGCATTTCCACATCATCTCCAGGCCGTTGGAGTGCACACTGGGCTGGAGAAGCTCTGGCCTCAGGCATGCACATCATCTGCCATCAATTCGAAGGCTGCTGGAAATTTCTAGGCTCAGCTCAGGAATCCAAGATCACATGCAGATGCAAAAATGAATAGTCTATCCCATCTCCTAAGTTCTGAGTACAGCTTTGCTTCCTGCCACTTGTCAAGAGGATGCCATGGGTCACTTGGGAAATGGACTAAGCATAGATAGTGCTGGTCTGGGGAAGCAAATAGCCAGCAAGGGCGTAATCTCTTATAAAGAGGAGCTCTGGGTGGCTCAGACGGTTGAGCATCTGCCTTTGGCTTGGGTCATTGATCCCAGGGTCCTGGGATAGATAGAGTCTGCATGGGACTCCCTGCTCACCAGAGAGTCTGTTTCTCCCTCTCTCTGTGCCCCTCCCCCTGCTCATGCTCTCTCGCGAGCGCGCTCTCTCTCTCTCTCTCTCTAAAAAAGAGGAGGGGTTAAGTATCTCTAGGGACCTGGGAGGGTACTGCTTTGTGCAGAGTGACGAAGTTGAGATTCATCTCATCTCAGTCCACTCAGCGTTGGGGGCCCCTGACCTGAGCTCCCATCACATTCTGTGCTTCATCTTACCCTCTGGTCTTACGTGTGCTTGTTTGGTTCCCTTCCTGACCTTACTTAGCAAGGAGGTCTTTGAGGCAGAGGCTGTGGCTGGTTCCTCCTGGGGGTCTGGTCCCTGGCACGGGCCCTGGGGAATCGTAGTGCTTCATAATGCGAATGAATGAATGAGTCTGAGAGTTCCACTTCTGCAGGAGGGAAACACACGGGGGATCTGGTTTAACTTTCTGTAATGCTCCTTTAAAATGGGGAACCGGCCTGGGACATTCTTGTCCAAGTACCAGGGTTGGGGAATGCTTCTTGGGCACATTTCTGACTGGAGTTCCACTCTGACTTTTCTTGCCAAATGAAACTTCAACAGCACCCAAGGCAAGCTGATGAAAATAGGGAGGAAGGGGGGGCGAAGGAAGAACCCATCTCACTGACTCAGTTCTCACCGTCAGCTCTTCATCACTTCCAGTAGCTATTGAAGTTTCAATGCAAATACCCCCCCACTCCCCCCACCCCCACCCCGCATCCAGCCTCCCCCCACACTTCCAGGCCCCACATGAAGGCTTTCCAATTGCTCACACTGGAATTTATTCTGTCTTTAAAGAAAAACCCTTCCTTCTGGGAGGGACTGGGTACATGTGACCTATAAAGGAAATTTGTCCTGAGGATGAGGCAGGCACAAGGAATCAAGGAACTAAATTCAAGGAAGTTGCTGATGTGACTCTTTATTTCCCTCCTTCTGTCACTTCCCTCTTTCCCAAGGCAGCCTGACTTCTACCTGTCCTGACAGGACCTTTGGCTTCTTGGGGAAAATCAGAGAGCTGTAAAGGCTCTCAGCCGCCCCATTCTTTACTTTGAAAACTTTTGTTCTTGTTTGCTTAGAGATTTGGTGAAAGGGGTGCCTGGGTGGCTCAGTGGGTTAAGCCGCTGCCTTCAGCTCAGGTCATGATCCCAGGGTCCTGGGATCGAGTCCCGCATCTGGCTCTCTGCTCAGCAGGGAGCCTGCTTCCTCCTCTCTCTCTGCCTGCCTCTCTGCCTACTTGTGATCTCTGTCTGTCAAATAAATAAATAAAATCTTTAAAAAAAAAAAAAAGAAAGAAAAAAAGAAGAGAAAGAAATTTGCCTAAGACTCTGCAGATTACAATGTTTGTGTTCTGCAGTTTTTCTTTTAGGGAACTCCAGGCTCCAGCCACCCAACCAATGGCATGAAGGAAAGAAAGGTTTCAAATGAAAAGAAGAGAAAGAAAGGAGGTAGAAAAACAGGAAGAAGGACCTGAGAGTAAGAAACTGGGCCCAGTGACCTTGAGATTTATGCAGACAATGGAATCCACCCTGAGGGTTGGGGTCCTGATGATCAGAAAAGCTGAGGCTGGGTCCAAATGAGTCAGAGGAGGCCCCTCCCTGCCATGACCAAGGAAGGTGTCACCTCTACACCGAAGTCAGTCACCAAGGAGACAGAGAAACAGTGGGCCACATCCCTTTGTCCCATTTCTCCAGACTTCTCACAGAGCTGGAGTAAGGGTCAGGAGCAACTTGGCAAAAATCCAGTACCATTACAAGGGGAAATAGAGGCACACATGACAGAGAAGTGCTCAGGGCATCATTCCAAATTTGGAAGCCAAGTTTCCAACCTGTGTTCTTTTGGATATCAGGTGAATATTCCCCCCCCTTCACCCCTCTTACCTACCTCTTATACTCAGCAGCTGACGGAGCTAAACCTAGTCAACATTCCTGTGTGAGATCACATAGCACCTGTGTTCATGTGCTCAAGGACGCACAAGGAATTTGTGATGTGCCTAGAGTACTCTGAGAGAAGACAAGGCTGGTAGAGAGGCCACCACAGTATTTAGCTCCAGATAACAGAGGCTGCAGGAGGGCTCCAGGGCTGGCTTTGACCCGTCAGTCCATTTGACAGTAATACGCTTTATAAATTGAAAGACCCCCTAAGTACTGGCTCCTTTTTGGTCTGAGAGGAAGCTGATCATCACATTCACTTTACTTCCACAGCATTTACGGATCCGGAAAGGGACAAGGTAACGGCCATGTTTAGTTAGTAGTAAGCCAGAGTATAGGGATTGCATTTCTATGCCATTCTGCATTTTATAGAACACCATGAACTTTCCTTTATCCCTCTTTCTACCTTGGCAAGCGATGTATTTTAGGGATGAAAACATCCATATGGAACACTTAAATTCCACAAGATCTGGACTTCTTGTAGAATTACTTGGTAGAAGTAGCAGACTGATTGAGCTGGGGAAACTTTTCAAGCCTTTCATATCATTCCTACTACTTTGTAACAATAGGTTGATTTAGAAGTGGAATGCAACTAAAAGATGTTAACCAACTCTGGAAACAAGAGTTGGAAGCTCACCACCTGCCCCTTCTACAAGGTGACCCAGACGGGACATTCTCTCTGGACTTGTTTCTTCCCCTGTGAAATACAGGATGTTGTGCAATCGTTTGCCTTTCTCTTGAGCACCATGTGCCTGGCACTATATGCTACAGACTTGCGTTGTCTTGTGCAACCTTAACAGCCCAGTTTATAAATGAAGAAATGAAGGCTCAGAGGGGGGCAGCTGCTAATAAATATTAGCGCATGCAGTCCCATTCCTGAGCCCAACGCCTCAGGAACTCCCAGCATTATAGTTAAGAACTTTTCCTGTAACAAAAAAATAGGATTTCAGCAGATTTCTATTGACCAACATGATTCCTAAAGTGGAAGGGTCCTGGCATAGCTTAAAGCAAAATCAAAGCAAATGGCAGTGGAGGCTTCCAGCTGTGGGCCAAGCAGCGAGTGCCACCCCCACCCCAGCCTAAGAATGGTGTTTCCTACCATCTTGCAACAGCCTCCCTTCCCACGCACTGGGCCCAGGGGGCTGCCTGCAATGCCTGGCAGGGAGTCTGGTGTACACAGTTGTGAGAAGCTGCTCTCTGAGAGGGCTTTGTGGCTGCTTGTGGTAAGTGCTCCCACACAGCTCTCCACCTCCCCCACTCTGCGGATCGGATGACTCTCCTCTTGGGAGCCCCTCAGCAGCCCAAAGAGAATGATCAGGAGAGTTCTGTTTGTAAAAATCTGTTTAATAAATACACATCTTAGAAGTACCAAAATAATTACCAACAAAATACACAATGTACACCATTTACAGGAGGGCAACACAAACCTTGACAAGTAGTGGCTTTTAACCCCACACCCCCAAAAGGCTTAACGACACACCTGGTCTTTACACCTAGTCAGTCGTGACACAACCCACACGGGGCTGAGCCACCAAATCTATGGTGATTCAGTCAAAAAGCACAGTAAGATGTCGTCCTTTCGTCACATGTTGCATAACCTCCTCCAGAACCCCACAAAGGTGAGGATTGAATGAGGTTTTCTTTGAATTCCAGTGATCTTTCTTGTTCCCTTCCAAAGTTCACCAAAATAACAAAATGAGGGCTGATCCACCGTAGTGAATGTTTCAGGCCAGGGAGCGTGAAGTGTGGTTTTAAGTACCCTCTTTTAATTTTTTTTTTCTTTTTTTCTTTTTTTTTTTTAGAAAAATAAAACTCTCTTTTTGTACAAATATACAAGTCCATGTCCTTTTACTCTTCTAAGCTCATAACGTCAGGCGCTGGCCTCCAAGCACACAGTCATCATAGGGCAGCTGAGAACAAGAGAAAGAAAAAGGCACGTTAAACCTCCACAACTTTGCCAAAGGTGCTGGGATAATGGTGAGGGCTGTTCCTCAAAATAAATCAAGTATTCTTGGATGCCATTCTCCAAAACCTGAATATAATTAACTTCAGGGGCTGAGGGAGCGTCTCTTTAATGCTCCTCTCCTTTAAAAAGGGCCAAAAATGAAGACATACTTTGGGGGGTACTACTGTTCACTCACACTAAAGTGTGAGAACTTCATTAAGTTGAGCCTTTTGGATACAGGGTCCTGCTTTGTGCAGAGCGACAAAGCTGCGACTCACCTCGTCCTCCGTGAACTCGGACTCCGTGTCGTAGCTCTCCTCATCCTCGCTCTCTGGCAGCATCTGAAGGTTTTCTAGGGTCAGCTGGCCCAGCTGCTGCTGTATCCGCGTGCTTGGGCGGCCCCAGGTGAGCTGGTATGGGGAATAGCCCTGGTAGGTAACTCTGTTGACATCAGCCCCACACTTCAACAAGAGTGACACGAGATCAGAATTCTGGAGGTCCACGGCGAGATGGAGGGCGGTTCGGCCATTGCAGGGCTCCTGAAACCCAAAGGAATTGGGAGAGGTTTATGGCTGAGTTTGGAATTTCTGCTTGCAACAAAAGCACATGAGGTCTTACTGTGGAGGGCCTTGCAGCCCTGAGGCACTCCATCTGGAGACATGAAGTACTCACCTGAGCATTGACGTCAGCACCCAGAGACACCAGAAGTTCCACAATGCCCAAGTAACCATGGATAGAGGCTAAATGTAGACACGTGTGCCCTAGAAGAATGATGAAAAAAGTATAATCACTTGTTTCAACCCTCAGATTTCAAGCACAGCTTTCCACATTTTCTGGTAGGGGGCAAATACTTCTGATTTTGGAGAACCCAGAATCTGGGCTCTGAATGGACTTTATTAAGGCATCAAACAGGCCTTTTACATGTATTTTCTCATCCTTTCTGGTGTTGAGAGTTTCTACTCTGGCCTGGATTCCTAAAGTTGGCCCACCTACCCCTTCTCCAAGTCATCTGCTTTCTGATGGGCAGGGTAGGGCTGGCAGACGTACCATTGTAGTTAGTGGCCTGGAGGATGGAGGAGAGGTGCTGGGTCCTGCAGGTCTGAGTCAGGACTCCCACACTGGCCAGGCAGCCTTGCTCACAGGCAAGGTGTAGGGGGGTATTTCCTCGAAAGTCTCGGAGCTCAGGATCACAGCCAGCTCCCAGAAGTGCCTCAGCAATTTCTGGTTGGTTGGTGATCACAGCCAAGTGGAGTGGAGTCTACAAACGGAAGAGGGAACAGAAAGAGGGTAAGCCATGGCCCAAACTCAGAGTCTTGTCCTCCCTTGAACCCCAGAGATCTCCTGGTCTTTGACTGTTGCTCCTCCCAAACAGGTCTGAGGGGCAATACAAATCCCAGAGGCTCCAGGTGGGCTTTCATAAAGGCCTCACCAAATCAATGGAATTTTCTTTCCTCTCTAGGACCTTGCATAAAAGGTCTGGGAAGATAATGACCAGTGATTGTTAACTGACGAAAGGTTGGGAGCAGCTGTGCTAGATCCAGCTTTATTACTGGGTCAGAGGCACGGGGCTGGGCAGGCCGGCGCACCTGCTGCAGGTTGTTCTGGAAGTTGAGAAAGGCCAGGTCGCCCTTCACTTGGCGGATCACTTCCATGGTCAGTGCCTTCTCTTCATGGATGATGGCCAAGTGCAGGAACCTAAGGGGAACAGAGGGAAAAACCCCCAGGGCTGTTGAGTGCATTGCGTGGGGCCGAGGGAGGCGCAGGCTGCGGGGGATTGCGCAAGGCCGGGGTTTCTGGAGGCCGAGGCCGCGGTGTTTTCCGCGAGGTTATTATGAGCTGAGTGTTCCTGGCAGGCGCCCAGGGACTTTCCGGGCGCGCTCCCCCCCCCCACCCTTCTCGGCGGGCGCCGGTCAGACCGCCCCGCCCTCCCGCCGGGCCGGAACGCCCTGTACTTCCCCTCCCGGCCGCGAGGCGCCCGCCAGCGGGGCAGAAACTCCAGCCTACCCTCCCCCCGCCCCCCGCCTCTCCCTTATGCAAGAGGGGACTTCGCGTCCCCGCCGCCGCCCCGCCCCCGCCGAGCGCCGAGAAGACCCGGCCCCGGCCCCGGCCCGGGCCCGGGGTGGGGGTGGGGGGTGGGGAAGGGAGGGGAAGCCATGCATTCTGCAAGGCAGAGCTGCTGCACCGCAGCCCCGGGATCCGACCCTCATTTCCCATCCCCCGGCCCCTACGCGCATCCCTCCGCTTTGCACGGTCTCCGGGAGATGGGGGGCAGCGGAGCATAAACCCGGGTCTGCAGCCGCCTCGCGCGCCTCGCGCTGCAGGCCCGGCGTCCCCACCCGGCCCCGCGGCACTTACGAGTCTCCGTCCTCGGTGAGCTGCTGCTTCCAGGGCTCGGCGCCGCGCGGCGCCTCCTGCGGCTCGAGGCGGATCTCCTTCAGTTCCTTCACCAACTGCTCGTACTCCTCGTCCTTCATGGAGTCCAGGCCGCTGTCGTGGCGGTCGTCCAGCAGGCGCTCCTTCTTGAGCGCGTCCCGGGGACCCTCCATGGCCCAGTCCTGGTTGTGCTCGGCGGCCTGAAACATGGCGCGGGGGAAGCTGTGGCGCTGCTGCCCAGGTGCGCTCGGCCGCGGGCTGCGCGCTCGCTGCCTCTTCGTGTCACGGAGGGGAGGACCGCTGGCTGCGACTCTTGTGGGCTCGCCAGCGCCGCCGCGGCGCCCTATAAACGCTGGCAGGGGATTTCTCCGGGGCGGGGTCAGGCGCGGGGAATTTCCAAGCCAGTCAGACCAGAAAAGAGAACTGGCCTCGTCCTCTGCTCGGGAGGGAGACGGGGGTGGGGGCGGGGGGAGAAGCCTAAACCTTGAGTCGGGTTCATCAGAGAAACTCCCTGCGATGAGCCACTGGGGTCATGTACAGGGAACTTTTTTGATGAACGCTGAGTGGCTGGAAAGTCCTCCCGACTAAGGTCCCCTACCCCGGTACTTCCCTGCTGCTTGCACTCAGTAATCCCGTCCCTCGGCAAGAAGCCTTCTTTCCCTGGGGTTTCCCACGATCGATTCGATTTGGGGTCGTGGACTGCTGAGATCCCAGTGAACGCAGACCTGTTGTGCAGTTCCTCCGTGGGGTTTGCCGACCCGCCGGTCCTTTCCGATTCTTGATCTTTTCGAAAACTCGAGTGGAAATGATGGCTGGACGTCGGGATTTGCTTCCCCACACTTCTCGCTGCGGGAAAGGACGCACTGGCGGGTTAGAAGGTCGCAGGCTGCCTCTGCCTTCCTGCCAATACCAGGCTCTCTGCAGCGCAGGGACACTTAGCCCTCCCCAGCAACAACCCCCCCCCCCCCCCGTAGAAGTTGTGAATGTGAATGCTTTGGCGTTAAGAGACCAGTGGTTGGAGAACCCTCAATCATTTCCTCGGGATTGACAGTCCTGGTGACTGGAGGAGGGGCAAACACTCTGCCCTGTATTTAGGCAAAATGCTGAACATGACCATAATTTTTTTCAAGTAAAGCGAGGTGTTGATCTTTGTAGTAGAAGTTGTAGCTAGCTACCCTGGATGAACAAAAGAATTACCGAGGTCATGGTCACTGATTTGCACTGTGCTGCTGCAAAGAATGGATCCTCAGCTTACTTCTGGGTGCCCAGCTGGGTGACTTTCCAGAAGCATTTGGAAGAGGCTGAAGAATAGGGTGAGCAGTGCCTTACCTAAGATTGGGCCTTAAGGATGGCTAAGAAAGTAGTTGCTGAGCCTTGCTACAAGAGATTACCAGATTACCCCCTTTGCTAGCTCCTTGCTCTCCTGCCCTGGGGAGGGCAGCAGTTGGACATATCCAGGCTCCCCATCCTCTGGTTTCACCTGCAGAAATAGAACTGATATTCCCACTCTACCCCCTTCTCCTAGCCTGCAAGCCTCTAATTGAATTTGTCTACTTCTAGAACTGGTCCAGGCAAAATAAAGCAATTGGGTCAGAGTTTTTAGGGATGAGCCCCAGGAGCCTCTATCGTTATGCAGAAAGTCCTGGTGATTGTATTGCATTCATCTTTAACTGGCTGTGTACTAACCAGCCGTTTGCTCATCTCTTCTTTCTCCAACCCTCTATCTGAATGTAGGGAACCTGGGTCAGGGGGAGTAAGAAAAAAATAGGGGAAAAAAAGCCCTAAAATCAAGACCTAAACCCTTCAGGGTCATAACGATCACATGTTTATAATGAAAGCTTTCCAAGGACAGACTCCATTGTCTCTGCAGGCACATGATATACAAAAACCCTTATGGAAGCAGGATAGAGCAGTGGCTATACGTAGGAGATCTCCTTTCTGACTCCACCTTAAATTAACTGCATATTAATTGGGGAGATCAGTTAACTTTGCTGTGGTCTACCTGCTCTTATCATAAGATTCAATCAATGTCATTTAAAGGGTTTTTCCTGCTTAAAAATTGTATTGCTTGTCCACAAACACATAGATAGTTGCTTAAGGGTGACTATGTCTCTTGGAAGTAGTGTAAGTTTTCGGAAGACTCCCAACACTTTTTGCAATACATTGTTCATTCTCAGAACTCCTCTTGTAATATAGGTATCATTCCTATTTTCCCCAAAAGGAACTGAAATGCAGAGAAATTTACCTTGGCACCCCGTGACAGTTTATCTAATTTCTATCCTAACATATTAATCATGGGGCCAAAGCAGTTGTAGTATTTACGCTTTTGAAAACTCCATGTAGAAATGAGACCAAATGGGATGCCTGGGTGGTTCAGTGGGTTAAGCCTTTGCCTTCGGCTGAGGTCATGATCCCAGGGTCCTGGATCGAGCCCCACATTGGGCTCTCTGCTCATCAGCGAGCCTGCTCCCCTCTCTCTTGCTGCTTGCCTCTTGCTACTTGTGATCTTGTCTGTCAAATGAATAAATAAAACCTTTAAAAATAAATAAATAAAAGAAATGAGACCAAAAGCATAGTAATTGTTAGGTGAAATAGAGGTTGATTGGTGTTCCCCTATCAGGCAATATTCATCTCTGTGTAAAAAAAAAAAAAAAAAAAAAGGTAAAAGGAAAGTTGAGCTCTCAATGCCCCACTTATATAGCTTAGAAGATGATTTTTAGCTGCAGGTTCAAAAATGATCATTAAGAAAGAAAATCATGCATAAAACAAAAGTCTCAATAGCTTCCTTGCACCTCCTTTCAGTGCTTTACCTTTCTGATGGTCTTCAAGACCCATAGTCTTTATTTCTGATTGTGTACTGTGCCACCTAGTGGTAAGAGTCCGGCCCAGGCGCTCCCTGATTTGTCATCATGCTTTTGGAAATTTTGGGAGGTGCTGAGCCTTGATGACATGTTCCTGTCGTGGGGATTCCCAAGAGGGTACCTGATGATTTTCTGCAACCTAGGAGACCGTTTTGAATGTGACCCAACATGTTTTCTCCCCATCATATAGAGCTCTATGTGGTTTAGATCAATAAACATTACATCTTGGCGACTGAGAACATATTTGGAAGTCAGAAAACATGAGCCGATGGGGCGAAAGAAGACAGCGAAACTGATGATTGGTTTAGAAAGAACTTTAAGGACTCTTGGACATTTAGAGTTCTCCCGACAACAGAAGGATGTTAAAACCTTAGATAACTCATTTTTAATGTCATTTGGGTTTTTTAAAATGCAAAAGACAAAGTTAACACTGGCGGGCCTGGGTGGCTCAGTGAGTTAAAAGCCTCTGCCTTCAGCTCAGGTCATGATCCCAGGGTCCTGGGATGGAGCCCCGCATCAGGCTCTCTGCTCAGCAAGGAGCCTGCTTCCTCCTCTCTCTCTCTCTGCATGCCTCTCTGCCTATTTGTAATCTCTGTCAAATAAATAAAATCTTAAAAAAAAAAAAAAGAATACGTTAACATCAAAGGGGTTCTCTATTTGAGTTCAGGACATAGCCATAGGGAATGACACTGGATGGCCAGTGGTGCTCAGTGGGCTTCACTCTGGACAGGAGCAGCCCCGTGGGGGAAAGAGCACCATCAGAGGCCTGTGTGAACACAGGCCCTTTGTGCACTCCTCCTGGGTGGGAAATGCAAGGTATGGACCGAGCCTACTGTCTGAAGTGCCCAGTGGCCTACAGCGTGGAATATGAGCCAATAGATTTGGGTTTTCTTTTCTTTTTTAAAACGATTGTATTTATTGTTTGACAGGGACTCAGAGAGGGAACACAAGCAGGAGAAGTGGGAGAGGGAGAAGCAGGCTTCCCGCTGAGCCGGGGAGCCTGCTTCTCCCTCTCCTACTTCCCCTGCTCCACCTTCGGCTCAGGTCATAATCCCAGGGTCCTGGGATTTTCAAATTGTTTTAGCCCCAGCAAACTGAACTCCTGAAAAAGGCTACCTGTTGCTTAACACCACGAGACCAGAAGAGAAAGGAGCCATGGCCCGGTCCTGAAGGACAAGCAAGTCTGACATACACTGACAGCCCTACTGTGAGAGTCTGCATTCATAGTCTGCTTTCAATCCCAGGGGTGGTCTTTGGTCTTTTTTCCTCCTTTGGTAGTTAGCAACTGCCTCTATCCACCCCTCTCAGAACTTGGAGCTCTCTCTAGATCTCTCCTGAGGAAAGATCATCAGAACCCTCTTTTGTGGTGACCTGAAAATAACACTGTCAAAGCTTCCGTGTGTTTCTTTTGCTACAAATTCTGCAAATTAATGGGGGATCAAAGCTTTAAAGGGTCTCAAACGCAAGTACCTGTCTATAGGGGCCAGAAGAATTTCACACCTCAGGGAGGCCGGCCATGGGACTGGATTTGAGGGAAATGGTGGCATCGCTAACTAGCTAGACCTGGGAGAGCACGTCCCACACTCAGCTCAGACAATTTCTGCCAAGCGGCATTTGAAACTCCGTACTGCTACTCTACTACTTAAAAAAAAAAAAAAAATCAGAAAATGGACTTTGATGTGAAAACTTTAAAATTATGGGAACCAAACAAAGTGCATTTCTGCATCTTCTGGCTAAACAGGCTTTGAGTTTACCACCTCTTTTTCAGCTGAGGTTTTTTTGTTTTTTGTTTGTTTGTTTGGTTGGGTTTTTTTTTTGGTGCTTTGGGGGAAGGCCTCAACCTTTGGCCCCCTCCTCCCCAGGTATTACAGGGTCTCTGTTCCTTGGTGGAACTGGAGACTAGGACTGATGTGTCTGTCTAGAAAGTCTGGCTTGCTCCTGGCAGGCAGGATTGGAAGATTGGAATCACAGGCTCTAAGCCCTGAAAAGAGAGTTCTCTCTCCTGCAAAGAACTTTTAAACATTACACTGTAAAATAAGTATAATCGATTGAAGGAAATTCTGATTTTTTTTTTTTTTTTCACAAAGACTATTTAGGTTACTTACTTATTTACATTTGTTTTAAACTCCTTTTAATAAGCACCTTGTTGAGGTGTTCCTGCTCTTCTGGTGTCCCAACCACGTGCCAAGGCTGCCTATTGGGTAACCTTCTCAGATGGGGGAGGCCCGCACGTGTCACTCTGGCTAGAATTCCTGGCTCTCCCTTTCCACTGTTTGTTGGTGGTCACCAAGCAACGTGTCTATAGGTGTGTAGGGTTGTTTGCGTTGGGGTGGGGGGTGGAGGCTTCAGAGCACGTGGCCTCCTCTGCATTGCCAGGCTATTTGCTGTCTTGTCTAGGGTGTCGATTCATTCTGAGTTTAGTCAGGGTATGAGGACACTCAGTACTAGGGCAAGTGCCACAGAAAAGCCTGGTACTTTGCAGAGTCTGAGGCATGAATAATAGGACGTCCCTGTTCCTGGGCACCAGAATCAGGTGTGGGGCTCATGATTCCTCTCAGTATCAGAGTTAAAATCTACCACCAGAAACTATATGTGCGCTCCACCCCGTGGTCTAAGGTCTTGGGAATGGTTTAGGACAAAAGTAAAGAGAACCATAGTTGTTAAGAAGATGTGCTTCAGATTACAAGTAAAGATTTAAGAACCTTGATCCATCAAGGTTCTGGTCATCATAAGATAATGTCTTTCTCAAACCTCCTTTTAGAGCCTCTCTCCTCTGGAGGAGAGCCCGAGATCATGTGGCTAAGTATTAGAAATTGAGATGAGTCTTGGAAGCTTATCTTTGAGGCTGTTCATGGGGGATACCTATAAAAATATGGATTCTAAAAGTTATATTTAGGCTGATTCTTAAATACTGAAAGCAAATGAGAGACCGAGTAAGAAGGGTCACAAGCAGAAACTGTGAGCAGGGAGAAGGAGGAAAGTTGGCCTGGAATGTTTTTTTCCTTTATTTCAGATCTCTGCTATCAGAGTCTAGTCCCATGACTGGGACATATTCCCTCTGGATAAGTCATTCAGCTTGGCTCACGAATGCTCATCATTTCCTATATCCTAGGGCTGTTTGTAGGCTAAAGTTTAGGGATAATTTTGCCAAGCACACTAATATTTTCAGAAAGCAAGGTAGATTAATGCATCAAGTCTTTAAGTGTTAATATTTGAAAATTGGGCCAATTTAGAAAAGTTAAAGAGCCCAGGTGGCGGGGAACAGGGATTGCCCTGACACTCACTGATTGAAACCCAGGAGGCAAGGGGACTGTAGCTGGGCTGGGGGGGAGGGTGACACCATGGCTAGAGGTCTTGGTAAATAATCTCTATGAACATGGCAATGGGAAGAGAATGGGGAAGCCTACCTATGACCCAGTCACAGCTTTGGCTCTGCTACCTTGAAGGACTCAGATCCACGCCCAAGTGGGGCCAGAACATCAGGACAGGGAGGTACTGGGAAGGACAAGGATTCACAGGAGAAAGAGGAGGCTACATAAAGGTCAGGCGCGTGGAAGAAGGGGATGTAGGGAGGCAGCCACTGTGGAATTTTCCCTTCATGGAGGGCAGAATCCGGATGCCCAGACGGGCGCTGTGTGGATGGTACTGTCTCCAGCGACATCTTCAGGCCATCCGTGGAATAACTTCTCCGAGGAATCCCATTTTCTTGAGGGGATTTTAGGAAAAGTTGGGTTAAAGACCAAAGACCTTACCGCCCCCTCCCAAATTGGATATTTAAGTGCGACTATATTGCATCATTTCTCCCGGTTCCAAGGGAAAGCTGCGAGTGTTCCTTCTCCTGAAACACATAGCTGATCAGTTCTGTTCATCCTGCTTTTTCAATAACTACACCCTTTCCATTTTCACGGTCCCCCTCGTTCCTGAAGGCCCTGTGTTGCTGCAGGAGCCTCTCTGTGTATACATTCACTGAATGCTTGCTGGGGCCGGAAAACTCTATTTAATCTTCACAGCCCTTCTGTTAAATGGGTATCATTATTTCTGTTTTAAAGGAATTTGAGGTTCAGAAGGGTTAAGCTGCTCACTCAGAAGGCCACAATCAGTGTGTGAACCTCTCACCCCAGGACGTCCCTCCTACTGATTATGCTTCCCATAATCTACAGTGATGCTTGGCTGTTTCTATTTTATTATTTGATTTGATTTGATTTGGTTTGTCAGAGAGAGAGAATGGAAGGCAAAGGGAGAAGCCGTCTCCCCGATGAGCAGGGAGTCCTATGCGAGACTTGATCCCAGGCCCCTGGGATCATGACCTGAGCCACCCAGGCTTCGAGACTGTATCTATTTTAAATGTCTGCAAAGCTAGTGACACAAATTATACATTGTGTTTTCTAGGGTATTAAAATTAGTTTTTAAGTAGAAACGTAGCACTTCCACATGGTTAAAAACTCAATACGAAAGGGTTACAGGGGTACCTGGGTGGCTCGGTGGGTTGAGCCTCTGCCTTCTGCTCTCAGGGTCCTGGGATCCAACCCTGAATTGGGCTCTCTGCTCAGCAGGGAGCCTGCTTCTCCCTCTCTCTCTCTGCCTGCCTCTCCTTGTACTTGTGATCTCTCTCCCTGTCAAATAAATAAATAAAATCTTTTAAAAAAACGAAAGGGTTACAACTCCATAATTAGACAATCTATCCCCTTTCACTACTGTTTCTAATACACATTTTCATCATGCTATTTCTTCCAGCAGAGCCTCTAGAAACCTACCGCGGCCTGCAGCATGGAGTCTGAATTCCGCGGGTTGCATTTAAAACCCTCCAGAGTCCGACTCTGCCTGGCTTGGCCACTCCTATGCCCCATTTCTCCCCGGCACCAACCCTCTGCTCCAGCTACTCTGGGTTTCCCTGGGCCACATCCTCCACTCCCCCGCTTAGTCCGAGGATCAACTTTTTATCTGCTTCCTTGCCAGGGCCTGCCCTTTCCAAGGGAGAACTCTGTTCTCTTCCAAACCCTTCTAATTCTTGTCGTCTGTCTTACACCTTGGGCTTGTGGTCACATGCTGCCTTGCATGGCTTAATTATTGCTCCTGTCCTCTTTTGACTCCAGTTAGACACTGAAGAATGTGGGGTGGAATGGTCCCTGCTGGGCCGGGAGGAGGGTGTTCATATCTTTCGTGTCTCCCTTGTTTAGTCCATTGTTTAAGGCACAGGGATCCCCTTTTCTTCAGACCTATCATAACTGTTCTTTGACTCTTCTCTGTCAAGACCTTATTCTTCATCCAATCAAGTTTTCTGTCTGGAAATCATCTCAAGAACTCATCTGGTCCAGCCTCCAAATGAGTAGGGTGCTATTCCCACTTTATAAAGGAAGGAGGCAGGCCCCTGGGGGGCTCAGTTGGTTAAATGTCTGCCTTCAGCCCTGGTGGTGATCCCAGGGTCCTGGGATCAAGCCCCACATTGGGTTCCCTGCTTGGTGGGAAGCCTGCTTCTTTCTTTCCCACTCCCCCTGCTTGTGTTCCCTCACTTGCTCTCTGTCAAATAAATACAAATCTTGAAATAAAAATAAAGGAAGGAGGCACTGTGCAATAAAGGCTCTTAGAAGGACGGGAGTAGGGCCAGAGCCACCATAGAACACAGCCTGTCGGAGGATTAGAGCATTTGTGAGAGGAGTGAGGAGATTATAAACAGACCTAGACAGGGCTCCCCCTTCTCTTTTCCCCCGCTTTTGCTGCCTGAGAGTCACTTCTAGTGGGCCCTCGAGTAAGGAGGAAGAGTCCTCCTCCAAATCTTTAGGATGGGAATGGATGAGATTCTGGAGTCTTACTGACTGCTGAGTGTAGCTCCCCAGGATAAGAGAGCAAAAAGGAAACTGGAAGTGAGTGAGTGAGTGAGTGAATGAATGAATGAATGAAGGGGCTGAATGGGAATCAGTCAGGGTGACTGAAAGCATGCCTGCCAGGCAGGAGGATGCATCCTTGGAATTCCCATCACTGGACTGCAAAGCTGAAGGTCCACGGGCGGCGTGGCTGGCCAGGTCCCAGGGGGTGTCACTGGGAAGGCCCAGCAGCTACCCTTCCAGGGTGATCTCTGATGCCTTTCAGAAGCAGCAGCGTTTCCAACAGCAAATATCATACCTCAAGAATTTGACCTAGCGTAACAAAGTGAACAGCTGCTAACCTAACCAGGACATAGCCTAGCATCCTTTCTCTGACTCCGGTAACTTCTAGAACCATTCATCTCTCAGATACATTTTTCCTTAAAGAGGAAATCCTAGGGAGGAGCTTAGGTTTTCCAGGGAAGACTCCACACTTCAGGCTGGTCACAGAGAATTTCACTCAAATTACATTACATATGAACGGATATGAAATTATTTGATAAAAGTAGCCTGGGGGGAAGGGCTACTAGATATAGAAGATGTCAGGGCACCTTTGCAACTTTCCACAGTCTAAGGCTTTACCTTTTCACTGCAAGTCTTTTTATTCTCACTTTTTTTTTTTTTTTTTACGTTCTCAGTTTGTCAGGCCAAGCCTGGGTGATTCATACTGGCAAGAGCAAGACTGAAAGTTGACCGCGTGGTATGTGAGGGGGTTGCCGTCTGCAGGGCGTTGCACTGAGGCTAAAAATAGGTGGGGGTTCTCGGGGCAGCCTCTTTCGTGGCCACAGGCACCCCAAAAGGAAAACTCACCAAAGAAATCTGCCCACAAGAGAGGACAAAAGCCCCCACCTCTGTCATCCCTTTTGCCCCACAGAAAAGGCTCCCAGGGGACTGTGAACTTGGTGTCTTCAAAATGTCATAGTTCCTAAAGACAGGCTCTTATTCCTCACTCCTGGACCTCAGATGAGAGACTTTCCCTCTGGGTAAGTTCACTTTCTTAGTTCCTGCTCCAGGAGCAAACACAGATGTGTCTCTAACTGCCTGGAGCTATGTTTAGTCAAGGATTGGTTTAGATAATGTGAAACACTGACGTACATGGCTAAAATGAGGAAAGAAACCTCCAAAGAAAAGAAAGTATTGGGGCACCTGGGTGGCTCCATCAGTTAGGCGTCTTCAGCTCAGGTCATGATCCCAGGGTTCAGGGATCGAGCCCCACATCAGGCTCCCTGCTCTGTGGGGATGCTGCTTCTCCCTCTGCCCCCCCCCCCTGTGTGAGTGCACTCGCCCGCTCTCTCTCTCGTTTACTCATGCTCTCTCACCTAAACCTTAAAAAAAAAAAAAATTAATATTCCTTGGGGCATCTGGGTGGCTCAGTGGGTTAAGCCTCTGCCTTCGGCTCAGGTCATAGTCTCAGGGTCTTGGGATCAAGCCTTGCATCGGGCTCTCTGCTCAGCAGGGAGCCTGCTTCCTCCTCTCTCTGCCTGCCTCTCTGTCTACTTGTGATCTCTGCCTGTCAAAAAAAAAAAATCTTGGGGTGCCTGGGTGGCTTAAAGCCTCTGCCTTCAGCTCAGGTCATGATCCCAGGGTCCTGGGATTGAGTCCCGCATCGGGCTCTCTGCTCAGCGGGGATCCTGCTTCCCTTCTTCTCTCTCCGCCTGCCTCTCTGCCTACTTGTGGTCTCTCTCTCTGTCAAATAAATTTTAAAAATCTTTAAAAAATTCTTTAAAAAATTATATTCCATTGTATGTATGAACCACATCTTTATCCATTCATCAAAAACTAATGATGATCAAAAACTAATATGTTGGCTAATTGAAGATAGTAAAATTTTTTTTTAAATGAGCAAAACAAAACAAAAAACCCAACCTACTATATATAAACATGAATGTGTCTAGCATTTCTTTTATACCTATTATGTGCCAGGCACTGTACTGGAAATTGGAGGTACAAAAGAAATAAAATAGGGCTCCTGTTCTCAAGGAGCTTATAGGCTGGTGGAGAAATAGAGAAATGAGTGGTTCTAGTGAAGAGTAAGAAGGGTACTTGAGTGGTATGAGCAGTGCGCTCAGAGCGTGAAACAGGGGAAGCCTCACAGGGGAGGGTTTGTCAAGGATGGCTTTTGAGGGTCAAGTAGGAGCCAGGTACAAGGGCATGTGAGAGAAGGTTGAGTCTGTGGCAAAGCATGGAGGTGTGGAACACCTTGGTGTTGTGTGTGAAGCGTGGTGTGTGGTAGAGGAAGATGAGAGAGTTAGAGAAAGGAGATGGTGCATGGCCATTTGACTGAGCAGAGAAGCTGGAACAGCACTCGAAGCCACGGAGGGTATTTATATGGTGGCTATCAGCAGCATGTGTTTCAGAAGACCGTGTGGCAGACAGGCTGAAGTGGGTGAGCTCTGAAGCTGGCGACCAGTTAAAGGCAGTGGCAGGAAAATGAAGGAGGGAGTTGGCTAAAGAGAGATCCAAGAATAAGGATCTGCTGGTCATGCTGACTGGCTTGATATGAGGGAAAGAGAAAGGAAGCATCTAGCATCTCTCAGGTTCTGACTTGGGTTGCCTAGTGGAGAGACAGGGGGAGGAGTGGGATGGGGGAAAGAGGAGGAGTTCTGTCTTGGGCGTGTTGATTTGAGGGCCTGCTGGATAAAGAACAGGTGATTTAATGTGGGAGGTTCTAAGAGAATGAGATCTCTAAAAGTCATCAGCTTATTTGAGAAATGAATTATGGAAGTAGATGATAAGGGATGAACCAGAGGCACCCAACTAAATAGATCAGGACTTGAATCCAGAACTCTAGATATTTCACCCACGGCAATTTCCTCTTGATCAGCAGTGGCTTCTCAAATGTCAGCTTGAGTTAGAGTCACCTGGGGGGCTTTTAAAACATGAATTGTGTCATAAAATAAGGATTTTATGTACGTATGTATGTATGTTTGAAGTGTTAAATTCTAGTTAGTTAACAAATAGTGTAATATTAGTTTCAGGAGTAGAGTTTAGTGATTCATCACTTACATACACCACCAGTGCTCAGTCCAGCCCTCCTTAGTGCCCATCACCCACCTAGCCCACCCCTCACCTCCCTCCAGCAACCCCCAGTTTGTTCTCTGTAGTTAAGAGTCTGTTTTATGATTTGTGCCCCCTGCCCCCAAGATTTTAATCCAGGAGGTCTGGGGTGGGGCTTGAGAATGTACTTCTTACAAGTTCCAGGTTCTCCATTGCTTCTGGCCTGAGACCACTTGGAGAACCACTTTGAGAACTGTGCTATATACTTCCCTACATACTTCCTTACCTCTAACACTGGCAAGCACTTGAGGAGGGGCGTCTGGGTGGCTCAGTCAGTTAAGCATCTGCCTTAGGCTCAGGTCATGGTCCCAGGGTCCTGGGATCAAGGCCTGAAATGGGCCTTCTCCTCCCCCCACCCCCGGCTGGTGCGCGCTCTCTCTCTCTCTCTCAAACAAGTAAATGAAGACTTAAAAAAAAAACACCCCAAAACCCAAAAACCAAACCAAACAAAAAAACAAGTGCTTGAGGAGTGTAGAAAGCAGTTAAGTGGGGCGCCTGGGTGGCTCAGTGGTTTGGGCTGCTGCCTTCGGCTTGGGTCATGATCTCAGGGTCCTGGGATCGAGCCCCGCATCGGGCTCCCTGCTCCGCGGGAAGCCTGCTTCCCTCTCTCTCTTTCTCTCTGCCTGCCTCTCTGCCTATTTGTGATCTCTGTCTGTCAAATAAATAAATAAAATCTTAAAAAAAAAAAAAAGAAAGCAGTTAAGTCTCCTGGGTTGCTTAATCATTCTATAAATAACCCTCCTTATAGTACTGATTTGCTTAGAAAGAATATTTTCTTTTTGCAAATCAGTGTCTTTGTGGAAAGTATGAATACAGAATGGAACTTTATGCAAAGCTTTGCTTTGAGCACTCACGCTGTTCTGGACACTCTTGTAGCCATTGGAGATATAGTCAGAACTCTGCCCTCAGGGAGAGTCCCTTGTGTAGGAGACACAAATATACTAAATAAATGAGTGAAACATATAATATGTTAGAGTGATGAAGAGAAAAATAAATCAGGGGAAAAGGATAGAAACGTCAGGGCAAGAGGACATGTTGAAATTTGGGGGTGCATGCTGGCTCAGTCTGAAGAGCATGAGGCTCTTGATCTTGGGGTTGTGGGTTCAAGCCCCATGTTGGGTGTAGAGATTACTAAGAAAAAGAAACCTAAAAAAAAGAGGACTTGTTAAAATTTTATGGAGGGCGGCTGGGAAAAGGAAAGGGCAACACTGACCGAAAGCTCTGAAGGAAGGGAAAAGTGAGTCGTGTGGGTATCGAGGGAAAGAATTGTGTGCATAGTATTCAGTGAGTGCAGAGGCCCTGGGGTGGGAACACCCTTTGAGAAGCAACAGGGACTCAGTGTGAGTGACGGTAAAGTGAGTCAGGGGAAGAGTAATAGGAAATGAAGTCAGAGAAAATAGAGTGCCAGATCAATGGTGGGATGTTAGGTATTGATTTTTAAACATTTACGAAATTCTTCCATAAGATATCACTCTGGGGTGCCTGGGTGGCTCAGTGGGTTAAAGCCTCTGCCTTCGGCTCAGGTCATGATCTCAGGGTCCTGGGATCAAGTCCCGCATCTTGGGCTCTCTGCTCAGTGGGTAGCCTGCTTTCTCTTCTCTCTCTCTGCCTGCCTCTCTGCCTACTTGTGATCTCTCTCTCTGTCAAATAAATAAATAAAATCTTGAAAAAAAAAAAGATATCACTCTGTTGGGGCACCTGGGTGGCTCAGTAGTTAAGTGTCTGCCTTCAGCTCAGGTCATGATCCCAGGGTCCTGGGATCAAGCCCCACATTGGGCTCCCTGCTCAGCAGGAAGCTTGCTTCTCCCACTCCCCCTGCCCCACGTTGTGTTCTCTCTTGCACTGTGTCTCTGTCAAATAATAAATAACATCTTTAAAAAAAAAAAAAAAAGACCTCACTCTGTTTCTCTTGTACTAAAAGGTACTATTTACTTTTGAGGGAACACTAGGTCCCAGACTTGACCTATGGCTCTTCCAGTACTGAGATCTCATTAGTGGCTAATGAATTTTGTTCAGCTGCTTGTTTTACCAAAACAATTGAATTACGTCTGCAAAGACCGGTACAGAAGGAAATCGGTTTCTCTGGTTACCTTTTATGAGTATCTGTGCTCTACGCTGTTCTCTCCCTCCCTAACCCATCCTCCACTCCCTATCTCTTCATTGAATTCCAAGAGAATTGCCCTGGCAATGTCTTCTGCATTTTTTCTGGATTACATGTTACATTGTGTGCACTTCTGGGAAAAATGGACCCCACCCCTGTGAGTCCTGGGCGGTGGCTCAGACCTTCAGTCTGTCAACCTCCACTCTTTTTATGGTCAAGCCTTTTGGGGCTGGCCCTCCCCACAACCACCTGTACTGGGGGAGAAAATGATTCTTTAACACATTAAAGGGCAGGCTAGTGTGTTTGTCTTTCTGGCAGATTACTGGACTTACAGTCAAAGAGAGAAACATTCAAAATAACTGTTGCCACAGTAAAAGGCAAACTACTAGGCTGGCTGGATCATTGTAAGAAAGCTTTGCGTTTTTTTTTTTTGTTTGTTTGTTTTTGTTTTTGGTTTTGGTTTTGGTTTTAAATATTCTCTCAAAAACAATACGACCTGGGATAGAATCGGATCTGAGGCACATCGGCGTGCCTGCCTATTGTCTGCGGAGCCTGGATCTGGGTCCTGACAAATCCATGGGACTGGAGAGGTGCGGGGCTGGCCTTGAAGAGGTATAGATCCTGGGCTTCTGAGAATGGATGGGGTGTCTATAAGGATTCATGTTTTCCCATCAGTACATGGGAAAGATTTTCCAGCCGAACAAAAGCGAAGTCGACGCCTCCCTCTCAAGTTGACCGCATCTGTTTTCTAGAACAGAAAATGGTTTTGAAGCCATATTTATGTATTACCAAGTTATCTGTGGGTAAAAAAATTATAAAGGATTGGATTTTTAAAACTCATGAGTTTTTGTCAATGCCTTTTCTCTTTCCAGATTTGAATTGGCTCTTAGTGGCCCACACAGTGTAGAGGGGTGACTTTCTCGAGGTGAGGTTCCCCACCTCTCTGGAGCAGGCCCCACATGTAGGCCACTCCAAGACTCCAGGCAACTGGGCCTGCTCTTAGGGTCTAAGGGCTCTTTGGGGCTGGGACAATTATTTTGTTGATCCCTAGAATCTTCGATGGTAGGGGCTGAAGGGCCCTTTAAAGTCATTTAGCCAACAACTCCATTTAAGCTTAAAGCATGCCTCCCTATCTCCACCAAGTGGTCAAGCAACTTTGGTAAAACACCTCTAGTGTTTGCAATGAGATACTACCTCACACCAGTCAGAATGGCTAAAATTAACAAGTCAGGAAATGACAGATGCTGGCGAGGATGTGGAGAAAGGGGAACCCTCCTACACTGTTGGTGGGAATGTAAGCTGGTACAGCCACTCTGGAAAACAGCTTGGAGTTTCCTCAAAAAGTTGAGCTAGCCTATGACCTAGCAATTGCACTACTGGGTATTTACCCTAAAGATACAAATGTAGTGATCCGAAGGAGCACGTGTACCCAAATGTTTATAGCAGCAATATCCATAATAGCCAAACTATAGAAAGAACCTAGATGTCCATCAACAGATGAATGGATAAAGAAGATGTGTTATACACACACACACACACACACACACACACACACTGGAATACTATGCAACCATCAAAAGAAATGAAATCTTGCCATTTGTGACGACGTGGATGGAACTAGAGGGTACCATGCTTAGTGAAATAAGTCAATCGGAGAAAGACAACTATCATATGGTCTCCCTGATATGAGGAAGTAGAGATGCAAAGTGGGGGGTTCAGGGGGTAGGAAAAGAATAAATGAAACAAGATGGGATTGGGAGGGAGACAAACCATAAGAGACTCTTAATCTTGCAGAACATACTGAGGGTTGCTGGGGGGAGGAGGGGTTGGAAGAGGATGGTGGGGTTATGGACATTGGGGGTGTGTGTGCTGTGGTGAGTGCTGTGAAGTGTGTAAACCTGGCGATTCACAGACTTGTACTTCTGGGACTAAAAATACATTATATGTTTATAAAAAAACAATAAATGAAAAAAAAAAACACCTCTAGGGTTTGTACTTAGGAACAGTATTAGGTGGGAAGTGAGACCCCAATTTCATTTATGCAGGAAGGCCTTTGTGTAGGAGATAAGTTTTGATGTGGTTAATCTGTTCAGTTCCAATGTGATCCAGTTCAATTAAAAGAGAGGAAGAGGAAACTTGACTAATGCCTCTTTTCTTTGGCCAAGTGAAACAATATTGTGGATGGAGAATCAAGAATATCCTTTTGGAAAATAACTAAATGGCAAGCCCCCTACACTCGTATTTCCCTCCTCACGAAAAAACAAGAAAGCCCACACCCTAGAAAGCCATAGTTTCTTGTCTCCACCAACAAAAACAAATTTTATGGCCCAGTCTTTACATGAATCACTCTGTGAAAATGATAGCAAATGTAATAACCCCAGACAGCTGCAATTATCTAAATGTTTCTCTATTAGCCACTTGAATGGCTAAAGCTTGATAATCAAATCAGAGGGAATGCTAATTGAAATGTAATAGAGCTTACATCCATGTGATTAGGTATCAAAATTTGATTCCAATATTGTTAAATTACAAACAAGGCCCATCAAGTCACACTAAAAAGAAATATTATAACCTCAATGGCAAAAGGAGATGGATTCTTTCAATAAACAAGAGTATTGAACTGGAGCTTGTTTGTGCTGCGTCACCGCCACCTACTGGCACTTGGTGGAACTGCAGAGACCATCTTTCCTTGGAAGTGGGGCACAGCCATTTCTATTTTTCCAAACCAAGAACTTTCTCGACAATGGACAATACTAATAACGATCATTTCTGGAAGAAGAGGCCAAGAAGATTCCAGCGGGGAGGGTGTACGTTGGCAAGAACTAGAGGTGAAGTTGAATGGACTCGGTAGGACCGGGTAATGGACTGCCGCTGAAATACCCGCTGGAGAAATGAGCCCTTGCAATCCCTGCGTCCCAGGTGATCTCTTTCCTCCCCTCCCTTCCGCTAATGGAAACTGTACAACACTTATTGAATATCTACTATGATAGGAACACAGTCTCAAAATCCTGCCGAGGAACAGAAGTATAAAATGTGGTCCCTCCCTCAGGGAGTTGATAAGCAGTTCCGTGGAGAGATCGGAGAAAACCCAGGCTACCTTATACCGGCACTTAGGGACTGACTTTTGGCATAGCATAGTCTGGAGACTTTGCATGTGTGACAATGCTTTTATTCAACACTGCTGCTTAAGACAGTTTGCCGAGATAAAGTAAACTTTGCCGAGGGAAGCTTGATCTTTTAAATTTCATGCCTGTGGCATGTGGGAGGTAGTAAAGGGAGGGCAAATCAAACCAGTTGCTTAATGTACTAACTATATAGAATCGTAAATACATGAAGACAAAATTGTATGTATGTACATGCATACTGGATTTGGCCTGAATTAGCCCTGATTTTTTTTTTTTTTTCCCAATTTGGTGGGGGGGGGGGTAAAATACACAAAATGTAAGAATTGTCATCCTATTCTTGCTTAAGTGTATAGTCCAGTGGTATTGTGTTTATATTGTTAAGGACCCATCATCACCATCCATCTCCAGAACCCTTTTCATCTTGCAAAACTGAAATTCTATCCTCTTCCCCTCGACCCCTGACAACCACCATTCTGCTCTTCGTCCCTCTGATTTTGACTACTCTGGGTACCTCATATAAATGGAGTCATACAGTATTATTAGCCATTCTGCGGCTGGCTTATTTCACTCATCATAATGTTCTTAAGATTCATTCATGTGTAGCATATGTCAGAATTTCCTCCTTTTTAAAGGAATATCCCCCCCACGCCAGATTCTTGTGCAAGTTGGTTTTGTGAGTCACCCAATTCTTTGATGGGTAATGATTCTTCAGGAAGCCATACAAGAGGGGATTTTTGTCAGTGGCCAGTTTGGGCATTTCTAGTTGTGACTGATTGACGCTTCCCAAGTAAAATGCGTACTCTGTTGAGTTGGGCCTTGTGGTGGGGTTTCTTGATATCCTTAAGGAAGATTTGGTCATTGGTCACGCACCTCAGCATGTTCTCAGTCCTCATGAGATTGGTGAAGAAACTGTTTCATGAAGTTCTTCAAAGCCACAGCATCAAAGCCAAAGCAGGAAGATATGGATAGGTAGATGGAGCAGGTGTAGAGTCCCGGGTTGGTCGGGGAGTCGATAGTGGATATTTTCAGCCCACCAGTGAGGAGATGCAGAAGTCACAGGGTGGAGGGGGGCGGGGTGCAGCTGAGGGGAAGCGGTCACAGCTGCCCGGTGCAGGAGGGGCTGACGGCTTTCCCTGAGGAGCTGCTGAGGGCTGGCTCCCAGCAGCCAGTGGGGGTAGAGGGTTAGCTCTTCTTGCCTGCCTTCACTGCAGAAGCAGAAAACTATGGCAACTCTCAGGGAAAACTGGGGAAAGTGTCCTTTGAGGCACAAAAGTTTTACATTTTCTTGAAGTCCAACTTGTCTCTTTCTGTTTTTTGTTGCCTGGGTCTTTGGTGTAGTATCCAGAAATTGCTGACAAATCTAATGTCGTGAAGCTTTTGCTTTGTAGTTTTCTTCTGAAAGTTTTATGTTTTAGGCTTTAGGTTTAGGTTGGTGATCCATTTTGAGTGAATTTTTGTATATGATATTAGGTAAGAGCCCAATATCTTTTTTTTTTTTTTTTTTTTTTTTGCATTTGGATGCCCAGTGTTCCCATCACCATTTCTTGAAAAGACCTTCTCTTCCCTCTTGAATGGGCATGGCCTTGGCACCCTTGTCAAAAATCCATTGACCGTACAGGAGAGGGTTTATTTCTCAGCTCTATTCAATTCCATTTGTCTCTATATCTATCTTTGTGCCTGTATCACACCGTTTTGATTACTGTAGTTTTAAAGATTTTATTTATTTATTTGACAGATAAACAGCAAGAGAAGGAACACAAGCAGGGGGAGTGGGAGAAGGAGAAGCAGGCTTCCCATCAAGCAGGGAGCCCAATGTGGGGCTTGATCCCAGGACTCTGGGATCATGACCTGACCCGAAGGCAAATGCTTAATCACTGAGACACCCAGGCACCCCTGATTACTGTAGTTTTGTAGTAAGTCCTGAAATCAGGATGTAGGAGACTTCTTACTTTGTTCTTTTCAAGATTGTTTTAGGTATTGGGTCCCTTGAGATTGCATATGCATTCCATATGAATCTATTTCTGCAAAAAATGTCATTGGAATTTTGATAGGGATTGCATTGAATCTGTAGATCATTTTGGGTAGTGTGGACATTTTTAACAATAGTGAGTCTTCTAATTCATGAACATGGGATAAGTCTCAATTTATTTATACCTTTAATATCTTTCAACAATATTTTTTAGTTTTCACTGTATAAGTCTTCTACCTCCGCAGGTGAGTTATTTCCCAAGTATTATACTCTTTTTGATGCTATTGTAAGTAGAATTGTTTTTTAAAATTTCCTTTTTCATTTGTTCAATATTAGCATGTAGAAATTCAACTAATTTTTGTGTGTTGACTTTGTATCCTGCTATTTTGCTAAAATCATTTATTCTAACAATTTTTGTGTGTGTGAAAATCTTTAAGGTTTTCTACATATAAGATCACATTATCTGTGAATAGAGATAATTTTCTTTCTTTCTTTCTAACTTTGATGTTCTTTCTTTCTTTCTTTCTTTCTTTCTTTCTTTCTTTCTCCTAGTTGCTCTGGCTAGGACTTCTAGTACCGTGTTGCATCAAACTGGTGAACTCAGGCATCATTCCCTTGTTCCTATCTTAGAGAAAAAGATCTTAGTCTTTTACCTTTGAGTATGAGGTCCTCTGTGGGTTTTTCATATATGGCTTTTATTATACTGCAGTAGTTTCTGTCTATTCCTAGTTTGTTGTGTGTGTGTTTAATCATGAAAGAGTGTTGAATTTTTATCAGATGTTTTTGTTGCATCAATTGAGATTATCCCAAAGGGTTTTTTCCTTCATTCTGTTAATATGGTATATCACTTTGATTTTTTTTTTTTTTTTTTTTTTTGTATCTTGAACCCTCCTTGCATTTCAGGGTTAAATCCCACTTGGCAGTGGTATATAATCTTTTCACTATGCTGTCGAATTTGGTTTGCTAGCATTTCTTGAGAATGTTTGCATCAGTGTTCATAAGGGATAATAGTCTGCGGTTTTTCTTTTTTTGTTGTGTCATTGGCTTGCTTTGTATCACAGGAATGCTGATCTCCTAAAATGAGATTGGAAGTGTTTTTTCCTCTTCAGTTTTTTGAAGTTTGAGAAGGGCTGGTATTAGTTCTTTAAATGTTTGGTAGAAATTACCATGAGCCTTCAGGCCCAGGGCTTTTATTTGGGGAGAGGTTTTTGGTTACTGATTCAAACTCCTAACTTGTTATAGGTCTATTCAGATTTTCTATTGCTTATTTAGACTCTGCAGGTTTTGTGTTTTCTAGGAATTTATTCACTTCATCTAGATTATCCAATTTGTTGGGATACAGTTATCCATAGTATTCTCTTATAATCCTTCCTATACCTGGATGTTCAGTAGTAATGTCCCCACATTTACTTATTTTTATTTTATTTATTTAGTGATTTGTGTTTTCTTTTTTCTCCTAGTCAATCTAGCTAAAAGTTTGTCAATTTTGTTGATATTTTCAAAAAACCAACTTTTAGTTTTAATGATTTGCTTCATTGTTTTTCTATGCTTTATTACATTTATTTCTGGTCTATATTATTTTCTTCCTCTGCCTGCTTTGAGATTATTGTTTCTTCTTTTTTTAGTTTCTTAAATTGTAAAGTTAGGTTATTGATTTGAGATCTTTCTTGTTTTTTAAAGTAAACGTTTATAGGGATGCCTGTGTGGGTCAGAGGGTTAAGCGGCTGCCTTTGGCTCAGGTCATGACCCCAGGTCCTGGGATCGAGTCCTGCATCAAGCTCCTTGCAGGGCAGGAAGCCTGCTTCTCCTTCTGGCTGCTGCTCCCCCTGCTTGAGTACTCATACTCTCTCTCTCTCTCTCTGACAAATAAATAAATAAATAAATAAAATCTTTAAAAAAAAAAAGCTTCTCGAGTTTTTTTAAAAAATAATAAAATAAACAATAGCTATAAATATCTCCCTTAGCACTGCTTTCGCTGTGTCCCCTAGTTTTGGTATGTTGTGCTTTCATTTTCATTAGTTTTTAGGTATTAGAAAATTCAAACTTAGGGACGCCTGGGTAGCTCAGTGGGTTAAAGCCTCTGCTTTCGGCTCAGGTCATGATCCCAGGGTCCTGGGATCGAGCCCGCATTGGGCTCCCTGCTCAGCAGAGGAGCCTGCTTTCCTTCCTCTCTCTCTGCCTGCCTCTCTGCCTACTTGGGATCTCTGTCAAATAAATTAAAAAAAAAATTAAAAAAAAATTCAAACTTAGAAAATGTCCCATGTGATTTCATTTTTGATTCATTGGTTTTTTAAAAAACCCTTTCACAATGCATACACATATCAAATCATCATTTTGTATAGTTTATTTTTAAAATTTTAATTCCAGTATAGTTAACATGCAGTGTTCCATTAGTTTCACGTGTACAATGTAGTGATTCAACAGTTCCATATATTACTCAGTGTTCATCAAGATAAGTGCACTCCTAATCCCCTTCACCTGTTTCACCCATCCCCCTTCCCCCACCTCTCCTCTGGTAATCATCCAATTATTCTCTGTATTCAAAAGTCTTTTTTTAGTTTCTCTCTCTTTTTTTCCCCTTTGATCATTTGTTTTGTTTCTTAAATTTCACATATGAGTGAAATTATACAGTATTTGTCTTTCCCTGACTGGCTTATTTTGCTTAGCATTATGCTCTCTAGCTCCATCCATGTTGTTGCAAATGTCAAGATTTTATTCTTTTTTTGTGGCTGAATAATATCCCTCTGTGTGTGTGTGTGTGTGTGTGTGTGTGTGTGTGTGTGTACAAACCACATCATCTTAATCCATTCATCTACTGGTGCATACTTGGGCTGCTTCCACAATTTGGCTATTGTAAATGAAGCTGCAATAAACATGGGGGTGCCTGTATCCCTTTCAATTAGTGTTTTCATATTTGGGGGGTAAATACCCAGTAGTGTCAGTACTGGATGGTAGTATAGTTCTATCTAAACTTTTTGAGAACCTTCATACTGTCTTTCACAGAGGCTGCACCAGTTTGCTTTTTCACCAACAGTGCATGAGGGTTCCTTTTTCTCCACATCCTTGCCAACACTTGTTCTTATGGTTTTGATTTTAGCCATTCTGATAGGTGTGAGGCGAGATCTCATTGTAGTTTTGATTTGCATTTCCCTGATGATCAGTGATGTTAAGCCTCTTTTCACGTGTCTGTGGCATCTGTGTGTTTTCTTTGGAGAAATGTCTATTCATGTCTTCTGCCCATTTTTAAAGTAGATTATTTGGTCTCTTGGTGTTTAAGTTGTATCAGTTCTTTATATTTTGGATACTAACCCTTTAGCAGATATGTCATTTGCTAATGTCTCCTCCCATTCCATAGCTTGTCTTGTAGTTTTGTTGATGGTTTTCTTCACTGTGTAGGAGCTTTTTATTTCAGTGTAGTCCCAATAGTTGCTTTTTGGTTTTGTTTCCCTTGCCTCAGGAGGCATATCTAGAAAGATGTTGCTATGGCTGATATCAGAGAAATTACTGTCTATGCTATCTTCTAGGATTTTGATGGCTTCCTGTCCTACAGTTAGGTCCTTAATCCATTTTGAGTTTTTGTGTATAGTGTAAGAAAGTGGTCCAGTTCATTCTTTTGCATGTAACTGCCAGTTTTCCCAACACCGTTTGTTGAAGAGTCTGTCTTGTTCCCATTGCATTTTCTTGCCTCCTTTGTCCAAGATTAATCGACCATTTAATTGTGGGTTTATTTTTGGGCTTTCTGTTCTACTCTGTTGGTCTATGTGTCTGTTTTTGTGCAGGTATTTTGATTACTAGCTTTGTAATATAACTTAAACTCTGGAATTGTAATATCTCCAGTTTTGTTTTTCTTAATATTGCTTTGGCCTTTCAGGGTCTTATGTGGTTCCATACAAATTTTAGGATTATTTATTCTTGTTCTGTGAAAAATGCTATTGGTATTTTGATAGGGGTTGCATTAAATCTGTAGATGGCTTTAAGTAGCATGGACATTTTAACAATATTTTTTCTTTACATTGTATACTTTAAATATTTTACCATTTAACTATACCTCAATAAAAATAATAATAAAATAAAATCGGTAAAACAACGTGGTTCAAAAACATTAACAAAAAAAGCCTCACATCAAGGGCAAATTTTTAAAAAAATTATCTTACTAGGTAAGTGAGCTTTATCACATGGACTCATGATCATCACTGGGTCTACAATCAGCCTCTGTGTGGTGGTCTTCTACTCTATAATTTGAACAGCAACAGAAATAATCCTTAACCAAAAATATCTCCTTTGGTACCTACACTTGGCTGTGATCTCCATTCCTATGCAAATTAACACCCAACTATAAGGTTCTTGGTAACTGGACACTGGTATCAGTTGTTCCTCTCAACAGTGGTTCTCAAACTTGAGCATTGGGAAGGCTGGTTCAAAATGAAGATTCGGAAGGTCTCCCATGTGGTTCAAGAATCCCAGATTTAAATAGCTACCCCAGTTGTTTATAATAGTAATCATCCAGGACTTCTCTCTAAAAAATACTGTTAAAGAAGATGAAAGGTCAGCCATTTCTTTACCTAGAAATGATCTCAGAGCTCTCCCACCTCCAGAAGCAAATGGACTTTCTAGTTCTAGTCTAAGTCCAAGTTACAGGGAAGTCTCAGAAAAGGCATCAGAGTGATGATACCTGCTAGGAAGTTGTCTTGAAAGTGCCAGACCAAGGAAGGCTACATGTGGAATCTCAGACAACACTGTCCAGTAGAATTTTCTACAGTGATGAAATGTTTTCTTATGCTCACTCTCTAATACAGTAGTCACTAGTCATGTGACCTTTAAGCCCTCAAAATGTGACTAATCTAACTGAATAACTGAATTGTACACTTTAGTTAATTTTAATTAATTTTAATTTGAATGTGTATAGTTACACGTGACAGTGGCTATCATATAGATAGCACAGGGCTGGAGCTTGTCTAAGACTAGCTCTGATGTTTTAAAATTTGTAATTTTCTATACTATAAGAGATATGCCTAAGTCAACCAAACTGTTAATTAAGCACAAGGCAGGACTATAAACGTATGAATGAAGAAGTTTAGAATTGATGGGAAAGGAAAAAAATCATCTGAATTAAAAAAAAAAAATGGCACTCTGTGATTGTGGCTTATAGGACAGGCGGAACAATGCCCTCCCCTCCCCCAGGATGTCCATGTCCTTATCCCCAGATACTGTGATAATGTGAGGTTACCTGGTGAGAGGGAATTAAGGGTGGGATGAAGTTCACTAAGCAGATGACCTTAAGACAGGGAGATTCTCTAAGGGAACTTAATGTCATCACAGAGCTCCTTATAAATGGAAGAGGGAGGCAAACGAGAAAAGCAGAAAGGTGGTGGATGATCCGAGAGGGACTCAGCCTGATGTTGTTGCCAGCTTTGAAGATCGAGGGCATAAGCTGAGGAATACAGGCTTCCTACAGAACCTGGAAAGGGGCAAGGAAAGAGATTCTCCTCTGGGGCCTCCAGAAAGACTGCAGTCCTGCCAAAACCTGGATTTTAGCCCAGTGAGACTCATTTTGGACTTCTGGCTTCCAGAAATTTTAGACCATAAATTCATATCGTTTAAGCCACTGAATTTGTGGTGATCTGTTCTGGCAACAGGAGGAGACCTAACACATAGATCAACGGGGAGGGAGGCTAGAGGTGAGGAGCTACAATATCAAGGCACCGTTATATCGGGGCAGAAGCATAGACCTAGGAAATAGACCAGTTGAGGTTCATAGTTTTGCCATTTACCACCTTGTGTGGCTCAGATCAAAGTATTTAGCCTCTCTGTGTCTCAATAGGTTTGTCTATAAAAAGCAACAACAAGGAGCATCTGGGTGGATCAGTGGGTTAAGTGTCTGTCTTCTGCTCAGGTCATAATTCCAGGGTCCTGGATCGAGTCCCACATCATGCTCCCTGCTCAGCAGAGAGCCTGCTTCGCCTTCTCCCTACAGCTCTCTCTGCTTGTGTGCGTGCACTCTCTCTCTCTGACAAAATAAAATCTTAAAAAAAAAAAAAATAATTTCACCTACTTGTGTGGCTGTTTGGAGGATGAAATGAGGCAGTCTGGGTCAGCCTTAATCCACGGGTGCCACTTCTGCTCACACCGCCATTCTACCACAGCCGCCACTTGGATGGATGCATTTTTTAGTGATCAGGTGTATATTTACAAAATTATCTCTACAAGGCGTTTTCCATGTGAAGTAATACAGATTAAAATTACATTAGAATTTTGTTCAGAACAAGGTTTTTTTTTTTGTTTTTTTTTTTTTTAAATGGAGAATTTTCTTAAGCCCACTCCCCTCTAATTGCATTTCAGAACCTCCAGAGAGTGAAAACAGACCATCACAGTGGAGGGTTATTCTGGAAATCTGACTGGCAACTATAGCTCCAGGTTAGTACAATTAAATTTGCTTCTTATCAGCCACTACAATCAGGTACCGATGTAGAGTATCATTGTTCTATTAAGTTTTTGCAGTGACTCAGGATATGTAGATCTACAGAATATTAAATATGGTCCTCGTGCTTGCAAATGAGGATCCTCCCAAAGTAAATGTTTTGCTTGATACACCTCTGAATTAAAAGCAGTCATTTTACGCTTTATATTTTAAAATAATCTTGTACTCATGAAAGTTGCAAAACCAGTATAGAGTTCTTGTGTATCTGTTACTCTGCTCCCTTCAATGATAGGACTGTTCAAACCATCAAAATGGCCTTGGCACAATATTAACAATAATTACAGATTTCACAGTTCTTGTGTATACTGATTTTTGCAGAGAGGATGGTTTGCTATGTGGTTCTATGAAATTTTATCAAATATATAGACCTGAGTAACCACTCCCCTGGTCAGGATATGCAGAACCATTGCTGCACAGAAACTCCCTTTCCCCCTCCCTATCACCCGCCCCCGCAACTGAGCTGTTCTCCATCACTATAACTTTGTTACTTTGTGAATGTTTTATACGTGGAATTACACAATATGTAAACTTCTAAGGTTGACTTTTGCACTGGTTGTAATGCTCCTCCGACCCAACCAGCTTGTGGCATGTCTTCATAGTCTGTTCCTTTTTATTAATGAGTAGTAACCCATTGCATGGATGTAGCACAGTTTTTCCAGTCAAGGGTTGGGGGATATTTGAGTTGTTTCTAGTTTGACTCTTGCAAATAAAACTGCTATGACATTTCTGGTTGTCTGAACATAGAGGTTTTTTATGAACACAAGCTTCACTTCTCTAAGATAAATACCCAGTCTTTTAAGGTTTTAAAGGTTAAGTAAGAGTAATGTTAAAATACTTGGTCAATGGCCATGCTCAGTTTAAATTTAAGTTATGCTTCTCTGAGTTTTATTAATATCAGTAAAAAGTGACAAAAGATTGAAACAAGTATGGGGGGAAAAGTAGTAAGAATTGGTGGCAGATGGGATGTGAAGAAGACCCAGTTTTGAGTTTTTTCTTTTGGGAAAAATAAAATGATGTTTGTTAGGTAGCAGAGCGTGGGATTCTGGAGCAGCCTTTCCTACAGTGCACATGTGAGGTTGAATTCAAAGCAAAAGATTGAAATGTCTTGGTACATTGGCTGGACAGCAGCCTCTAGAGGGTATTTGCTAATATTAATAGGAGGAGGGAATATTAATAGGAAGAAAGATGAACAGAGACCATAAGAAAGATAGATTCATTCATTCACCCATCCCACAAATATTTACTGGGCCCCTGCTATTGGTCACATATCGTCCGGCTCTGGGTGGACCAGGGATGCTTGCCACTAGACCGCTGTCTGCATCATGAAGCTTATAAGCTAGAGAGCACGGAAGACGATAAATTAACATTGTGCAATCATGTCAGGTAGTGATGGATGCTCTAAGCAAATGTAAAGCAGGAAAGGAATTGGAGAGAGACCGAAGATGCTATTTTCTCATGAAGAGTCAGGAAGGTCAGGAAGGTAGTAGCTTTTAAGGTTTCTGGGGGAGCCCAGCTCATAGGAAGGTAAGACCCGAGCTACAACTTGGTTCAGATAATGAAGTTGTCAGAGGAATTCTACACATTTGCAGGGGAGGCGCATTCTTCCTTCTGCCCTCGTAGGGATTTTTTAGCTGGACCTAAGAATTACACTGACATAAGATAGATTAACAGGAGAAAAGCATACAAATAATTTATATTAAGTTACATGCCATGTGAGCCCTCATAAGGAGTGAAGACTCAAAAAATGGCAAACCATATTTGCTTTTGAATAAGGTTGGTTTTAACAAGGTCTGCTTGTGTAGAACTCTCTCGGCCTCAACTTCTAGTCCTTGATAAGAATGTTACTTTCCTTTTGGGTTTGGGAGGACATCTGTCACACAGGAATTTCATCTTCTGCTTTTTAAAAACGAGAAGGAAGGTCAGAATCTTTTTCTTGTATTTGCTTTCTCCAAGTACTTTTAACTCAAAATAGTCTACATGCCAAGGAGCATATTTTGGGGTAACGTGTTCTGAACTTTTTTACATTCAAAGGAAAAAGGAAATTTGGCAGGGGTGGGGGTGAGCAGAGCCCAAATCTATGGTAGTCTTGTCAGGGTAATTTGTATTTCTCTTTCTTTATATAACTGTTTTCTACTCCCAGTGAAACAGCTTGAAAAGGGGAAGGTACCGTGGAAATGGAGGTTGGTGTTACTGTTGATTTTGTGGCTCCCACTGGGCTCTCACACATCAGGTTGATAAAATCTATCCATTCTGTAAAGAGAGGCATTATCCTTTTAACAAGTGCGGGTGTGATTCTCTCTCCTTTTTTCCTACCTCCCTGTCCTCCCTTCCTTCCCTCCCTCCCTCCTTCTTGTCCACGTAGGCAGGTACTGATGTTCAAGTTTGTTTGGAAAACCAGGAAAAAAGAAATGAAAACTAGTGAAATATCTCAATCCTGCCTCATTTTGCCATGCAGGGAGGGATGCGCCCATTGAACCATCCTTTGCCGTCCCCTTCCAGACAGGGTGGCTGATCTCAGGCCCCTGCACTGCGGTGGGGGGCAGGGAAATGGAAAGGGGTGAGCTCCTGGTCAGTTTTATAGAAACAAGTGATCACAGATACAATGAAGCTCTTTTCAAAACCCTTTCCAATCTTAATTCCCTTAATCCCTCACTAATGTGTATCCTTTCTATCCACATCTTATACATTTGGTACATGTGAATAGAGACATGAACAGCGGACTGTTGTTTAAGGTTTACCTTATCGGGATCTGCAGTATATTCTTTTACAATGTGTTGTTTTAGTGATCTGAGAATTATTCTTATGGGTATGTGCCATTCATTCATTTAGCTGCATTGCTTGATAGACATTTATTCCTCCCTTTCCTTCTTGTTGGTTTCCAGTTTGTCAGGACTGTAGACAATACTACGGTGAACATCTCCTGTATGTGTATTTTTGGGGCTGTGATTCTCAAAATACCATGCCTGAATCATTAGCAGCAACATCACCTCAAACTTGTTAGAAAGGCAAACTCTGGGACCTTCATCCAGGCTGACTCAATCAGAAACTGGGGGTGGGACCCCACAGACTGTAATTTCACAAGCTCCCCAGTGATTCTGATGCAAGCTCAAGCTTGAGAATTACTTCTCCAGCTTTATATTTTTCCAGTAGGATTGCTGGGTTATAGGATGTAACTTTTCCAACTTTAGGAGATATGGACAAATGGCCTTGAGAGTGATTGTGCTAGTTTTACATTCCTAAATATTATCTCTCAGTCTGTAGCTTTTTTCTTAACTTTTTAAAATGGTAACTATTGTCATTTAGAAGCTTTATATATTAATGTAGTTGAATTTATGAATGGTTTTCTGTATGTTTTGTGTTTTGGGTCTTTTTTTTTTTTAAGATTTTATTTATTTATCAGAGAGAGAGAGGGGGAGAGAACAAGCACCGGCAGACAGAATGGCAGGCAGAGGCAGAGGGAGAAGCAGGCTCCCTGCTGAGCAAGGAGCCCGACGTGGGACTCGATCCCAGGACGCTGGGATCATGACCTGAGCTGAAGGCAGCTGCTTAACCAACTGAGCCACCCAGGCGTCCCCCGTGTTTTGGGTCTTTTTTATGTCTGGACGGCAGAGTCTCCTAAATGGGCTTCTAATCATTTAAGACTTTTGCTTTTCTCATTTGGGTTCTTAAACCATCTGAAGTTAATTCAAATACAGTAGTGCTTTTTTCTGACCTGTTCTTGCTGAAGTGATAGGGCTCTTGTCAACTTTTAAAAACCTGGATAGTTCCCTAAAAGATAAAAGTATCCTTATAGGTACTGATTTGGTTAGAGTGGGGGATGGAGGATGGTAATAGAGAATGTGTGTTCATGGTAAAAAAAAAAAAAAAAGAAAAAATTAGGGGCACCCGGGCAGCTCAGTCAGTTAAATGTCTGCCTTCGGCTCAGGCCATGATCCAGGGTCCTGGGATCGAGCCCTGCATCAGGCTTTCTGCTCAGCGGGGAGCCTGCTTCTCCCTGTCCCTCCCTCTGCACCTCCCACTGCTTGTGCATGCTTTCTCTCTCTGTCAAATAAGTAAATAAAATCTATTTTAAAAATATTTTTAAAATTTTTATTTATTTGACACAGAGAGAGATCACAAGTAGGCAGAGAGAGAGGGGGAAACAGTCTTTTTCCCGAGCAGGGAGCCCAATGTGGGGCTCAATTCCAGGACCCTGAGATCATGACCCGAGCCAAAGGCAGAGGCTTAACCCACTGAGCCACTTGGTGCCCTTAAAAATCTTTTTTTTTTTTTTTTTAAAGTTCCCATTGTTCAAAAAAAATGAAAGAAAAAGCGAAAAGAGACAAAGTATTTGCTGTAATGAAAAACACAGATTTATTTGAAGTTAAGATTACCAGGGGAGAAGTTGGCACTGTGTTCTCTGTGACTGTCGTATTTATAGTGTGGTGCATTTTGTGAGCTTATTTATTTGGTGCACCATAGGTGCCATTGCACGTGGGTCCTGTTAAACACACACACACAGGCTGTGAAAGCTGCACTATGAAAGTTGCACTATTAAAATACATCGCTTTCTGTCTCTATTTGGATACTTATACCCTCAAGGAACACCCCTAAATTAGTCCGCATAAATTAATAATTGACCCATGTACTTGATCAAGTTTTCTTTGATAAGAGGGTCTTACTAAAAATTCAAAGCAAATAGGGGATTTGGGGGTAATTAGTATTCCGTTGGGAAGGACTCTTCCTATACTTCTAACTGATCCCATAACCAGGGCACAGGCGTGCAAGAGCGCTGGGCTCCAGGGGTCCCAAGAGGACCAAGTTTGGCCACTGGCTGCTGACGATATCCAAAGCCAGAGAGAGGAGTGGTGGAGAGACAAGGAAGGAAATTATTTTAGTGAGGCCAACACTTGGAAGACAGTCGCAAAGACAGTCTCCAAAGTGTTGAAAATAGTTCTAGGTTTGTGTAGAGAAAATGTGGGACAAGAGTCAGTGGGTACATGTGGGCGGGCAGTAAAGGTCAGTGTCTTGGGGTCAATCAAGTGGAGTCCTGCAGGCTCAGGGCGGTCCTTATTGTTTGAGGGGTAGTTAAGTTCCCATCAAAGGATGCCTCCCCACCCCCAGGTCTTTTTATTTTTTAATATTTTTTAAAGATTTTATTTATTTATTTGACAGACAGAGATCACAAGTAGGCAGGTGAGGGGGTGGAGAGAAGCAGGCTCCCTGCTGAGCAGAGAGCCTGATGCAGGACTTGATTCCAGGACCCTGAGATCATGACCTGAGCCAAAGGCAGAGGCTTAACCCACTGAGCCACCCAGGCACACCGGCCCCCAGGGTCTTTTGCTCGAGTTACTAGATAACTGGAAAGAATAATTTAATCAGTTAGAAATTATAGACTAAGGTAAAAATGGAGGTAGTTAAATTCCTTTTTCAACCCCAGATGACTCTCCATTATAATCCCAGTGCTTGGAACAGTGTCTTGCACACACGGTCAAGTGCTTTATACATATATTTTTAATTTTTTAAAAATACATATATTTTTAATTTTTAAAAGAGTTTTGTCTATGAGAGAGAGACCGAAAACGCTAGCCGGGGGAGGGGCAAAGGGAGAGGGATAAGCAGGCTCCCTACTAGGTAGGGAGCCTGATGCAAGGCTCAATCCTAGAACCCATCATGAGCTGAAAGCAGACGCTTAACTGACTGAGCCACCCAGGTGCCCCGGTTAAGTGCTTTTTTATAAGTGATTCACAGTTATAAAAAGTGCTGGACTACCCAAATTTTCTGGCTCTGACTTTAACCTAGAAGTGCATGTCCTGCAGAAGAATCGCTTAGAACACAGTATTCACAAAGGCCACAGCGTCACAAGTTATGAAGACTGCTCACCTGCCATTTTAAGTATTTAAATGTGTCAACAAATATGGGGCTTGGAAAGATTCATTAGTGCATGATTTATACATTCATATTGTTAGGCCCATCCTAGGTTTTAATTTAAATTACTATATATTAAGTCCAGTTCTAAAAATTATTTTTGTGAACTGACTGGGTACTGTACCAGGGTTTAATGATGAGTAACACAGTCTTTTCCTTAACTTATTCATGATACTGCCTCCCACCAGTCAGAACAGCTAAAATTAACATGTCAGGAGACAATAGATGTTGGTGAGGATGCGGAGAAAGGGGAACCCTCCTACACTGTTAGTGAGAATGCAAGCTGTTGCAGCCACTCTGGAAAACAGCATGGAGGTTCCTCAAAAAGTTAAAAATAGAATTACCCTATGGCCCAGCATTTATACTACTAGGTATTTATCCAAAGGATACAAAAATAGCAATTTGAAGGGGCACATACAGCCCAATGTTTATAGCAGCAATGTCCACAATGGCCAAACTATGGAAAGAGCTTAGATGTCCATCAACGGATGAACGGATAAAGAAAATGTGGTGTGTATATATATATAATGGAATATTACTCAGTCATCAAAAGAAGGAAAGTTTGCCATTTACAATGACATTGATGAAACTATTAAATTAAGGAAAATATGTTAGAGAAAGACAAATGCCATATGATTTCACTCATATGTGGAATTTAAGAAACAAAACATGAACCTTGGGGAAGAGAAGGAAAAATAAGATAGGTTAAAAACAGAGAGAGGCAAACCATAAGACTCTTTTTTTTTTTTTAAAGATTTTATTTATTTATTTGACAGACAGAGATCACAAGTAGGCAGAGAGGCAGGCAGAGAGAGGGGAGGGGGAGAAGCAGGCTCCCTGCTGAGCAGAAATCCTGATGTGGGGCTCGATCCCAGGACCCTGGGATCATGACCTGAGCTGAAGGCAGAGGCTTTAACCCACTGAGCCACCCAGGTGCCCCAAACCATAAGACTCTTAATCATAGGAAACAAACTGAGGGTTGCTGGAGGGGAGATGGGTGGGGGATGGGATAACTGGGTGACAGACATTAAGGAGGCACATGATGGAATGAGCTCTGGGTGTTATATGCAACTGATGAATTCTTAAATTTAACCTTGAAATTAATAATACACATATGTGAATTAATTTGAATTTAACTTTTTAAAAAATACCACAAAAATTGGGGCACCTGGATAGCTCAGTGGGTTGGGCCTCTGCTTTCAGCTCAGGTCATGATCTCAGGGTCCAGGGATCAAGCCCCACGTCAGGCTCTCTGCTCGGAGGAGCCTGCTTCCCCCTCTCTTTCTGCCTGCTGCTCTGCCTACTTGTGATCTCTCTCTCTCTGTCAATTAAATAAATAAAATCTTAAAAAAAAAAAAAAACCCACAAAACCCAAAAAACCAAGCCTGGAAGAATTTTCCCGAGTAGCGAGTGGTGTTGCAGGTCTTCGATCAACTGGTACCTGAAACGTGTCTGCTAGGGTAGCCACGGCCTACTTTCTACTCCACTGTGTGCCAGTACCTTTCCACTCACCGCCTAATTCTCCTGTGCTTTATCTGTTTTGCTTTGCCTCGCTCAATTCAGGGCCTTGCAATATAATGCCAGGAGGTTCAGTTTTGTCACTGTGGCAGTCAATGAGCCTAGAGGTTATTTGGTTTTAATTTTCATTCATTAAAAGAATCAATGTGGGGGATTTAGTCCTTCAAATGGTTAATGGTGGGACATTTAGGTAATTACAACTGTTGAGTGTTCTCTCTTCTGCTAATTGTTTTTATTGAACAAGATTTATATCTAGGTCTTGAGAAGAAGTGGTTGAAGCTGTGGGTAACACAGGCCGACATTTTGGGAGGAAGGAGTGGATGGAGATCTTCTGGGTCCTAGGCCTTCACCCTCCATGGAGCATCAACCTCTTCATATTCCAGAGAATAGATGTAGGGTAAATTATCCCTTCAGGCTCAGGGAAAAGATCCAAGTCAGATTCTTTCTATATTTGGGTACTTGTCCCCTCAAGTAGCCCCCTAAGTTAGTCAGCACAACTTAATAATAATCCATGTACTGGGTATTATGGTTCCTCTGGTAAATGGCCTTAGCTTCTATGTGGCTCTCCCTTTCTCAGATATTCTTCTCCATCCTTCCTAGTAATCCATATCTTACCCTTTCTTCACAGGCTGGTCCCAGAACCATTCAATCACTCAGATGCATTCATCCTTTAGTCATTCATTCAAATTTATTATTTCAACAAACCAATCCTCTACTAGGCCCTGGAGATGAGAACAACAATGAGAAGTTGAAATTTTATTTTAACTTGTTTCCTGACACCATTTTTGCTTTTATTTATTGTTAAAAATTCTTTCATGACCCTGGGGTTTGGGTTATTATGGTTTGAATATTCCCTGTTTTTTGTCTACAGTTATCAGACATCAAATTGATGGTAACTAGGTCCAAAATAAATCCTTAAAAGTACTAAGCGATAATAGCTGAGATTAGATGTCAGATAAATTAAATATGAAATAAGGCTGAGAGACTGATAGGAAATAGCTCACAGAAGCTATGCTGAAAGAACTGACAAGACTGACCATTTCAAAGCCTCTTGTATTTCTGTGTGGTATTCAGTCCAGGTCTGACCATATAGACATAGACTTTGTTGTTCTAGATTCGATATCCCTGATTCCTATCACCACATCTCTCTATCACCACATCAGGGAATCTCATCAATTCTACTACCTAAATGTCTTTTTAAAACCGCTAACCTAGGTTCTTTCCATAGTTTGGCTATAGTGGACATTGCTGCTATAAACATTCGGGTGCATGTGCCCCTTTGGATCACTACATTTGTATCTTTAGGGTAAATACCCAATAGTGCAATTGCTGGGTCATAGGGCAGTTCTATTTTCAACCCCTGGGGATAAAAATATATGTTTATAAAAAAATAAAAAATTTAAAACCGCTAACCTCTCTCATCCCTCCTTGGGGGAACTTCTGGAGTGTTTCACTCTACCTCCCAAGAACCAACTGTGATTTGGTGGTCCAGTAAGTCCTTGAACTTGCCACTATCACGCTGTGTTGTAGATGTCTGGCCATTGCTAGCCTTTATTTTTTTATTTTATTTTACTTTATTCTATTGCGAGAGAGAAGGAGAGTGCACATGGGGGAAGGGGGAGAGGGACAGAGGGTGAGGGAGAGAGAGAATCTTAAGCAGGCGCTATGCCCAGTGTGGAGTTGGAAGCAGAGCTCAGTCTCATACCTCAGATCATGACCTGAGCTGAAATCAAAAGCTGGACGTGAGCAGCCCAGGCACCCCCATGGCTAGCCTCGATTAACCTGTGAGTTCCTTAAGAGTAGGCATTTGTGTCTTCTCATCACCAGTACAGTGTCTGCTGGCATACTATAAACAGTAATAAATGTTTGTTGAGTTAAAAAAATGACTTTAATAAACCAAGGAACAGTTTCCTTAAAACTCACAAGGGGGCAGCAAGGAATACAATTTTTCTGTTGTCTGCAAAACCTCATCTCTTTACAACTAGAAGAAACATTAGCTTAGTTGAGTGAACTTCTCATTTCTAGGAATGCTCAAATATTTCTTTAGAGCAGGACTTCATGGCACTCAGGAATGGTCTCATAGGTGCCTCACTTCCAGGCTTTTAAAATGTCATCCAAGTACCCAATCTGTTGGCCATCCTCCCAAAAGTACATTTCGGCTGTAGCTCTGTGTTTAGTTGCCTTAACAGACTCTCCTAAGATTATGTAAAATAATAGGCATGGCCCTGAACAGAATGTTCTGAAGGTAGAATTTGTCTTTGTGTTTTCTTGATTTCTCACATCATCACATAATTTTACCACTCTAAATACTGAGGGCCCTCTCCCCATTTTCAGAGAGGAGGAAATGAGGTTCTAGTGTGGTTAAAGATTAGCTTTTACGTGGGGGGATTTGGGGGGTAGTAAAAGAATAAATGAAGCAAGATGGGCTCGGGAGGGAGACAAACCATAAGAGACTCTTAATGTCACAAAACAAAGTGAGGGTGGCTGGGGGTGGGGGAGTAGGGAGAGGGTGGTGGGGTTATGGACATTGGGGAGGGTATGTGCTATGGTGAGTGCCGTGAAGTGTGTAAACCTGACGATTCACAGACCTGTACCCCTGGGGCTAATAATACATTATATGTTTATAAAAAAAAATTAAAAATTATTTTTTAAAAAAAGGATTTGCTTTTATTCACACAACAAATTAGCGATTGAACTGAAATCAGAATCCCAACCTCCTGACGTCGAATCTTCTATTTCCCTTCATTGTCTGAAGGTCAGCAAATGCTTTGGTTTAGTAACAGAAGCATAATTCAGGTTACATAGACTTTGGTATCTAATTCCTTCTAGATAAATGAGTGTTTACATTTCAGTCTTAATGAAGGTTCGATTGTAACATCTAACTATCATGAATAAAGGGTTTGTACATGTTCTTTTCCTTTATTGAATTAGGAGATGCAAGAAAAACAGCCTCTACACTCTCACAATTCTGAAATAATACAGTAATGCTACAGGGAAGGACAAAAGTTTTCCTCCACGCTCTTAGGGCCCCTAGGTGGGTCTGAAAATTAAGCTGATAAAGACAGATTAACAGGAGAAAAGCATACAAATTTTATTAAATTTTTACATGTACACAGGAGCCTTCACAAGAGAATGATGATCCAAAAAAGTGGCCAGAGCAGAAAGTTTTTATACTTTTTAGACAAAGAAAAAAATTTGTGAAGAATTGATAAGACAAAGAAGTTTGGGTTGGGGTAGTAAATGGTGAAGTAGGGACTAGAAAGATAAAGGTTAGTTTAACAGGGTTTGTTCATACATCTTTCTTGGCCCCCAATTTCCTGTCTCTGGTGATGAAAATGTCTTCTTTCCTCTTGATACAAGGAGGTTTCCTTTCACAAGGGAGTTTTATGAACTGTTTCGAGGGAAGAAGGGTGAGGGGAGCAGAGGTCAGAGTGACCTTTCGCTTTTGCTGTTGTTTAAAAATTCCTTCCGCTTAGAAAAGGGAACCCTCCTACACTGTTGGTGGGAATGCAAGCTGGTGCAGCCACTCTGGAAAACAGCATGGAGGTTCCTCAAAAAGTTGAAAATAGAGCTAGCTGCCCTATGGCCCAGCAATTGCACTACTGGGTATTTACCCTAAAGATACAAAGGTAGTGATCCAAAGGGGCACGTGCACCCGAATGTTTATAGCAGCAATGTCCACAATGCCAAACTATGGAAAGAACCTCGATGTCCATCAACAGATGAATGGATAAAGAAGAGGTGGTATATATACACAATGGAATACTATGCAGCCCTCAAAAGAAAAGAAATCTTGCCCTTTGCGATGACGTGGATGGAACTAGAGGGTACCATGCTTAGCAAAATAAGTCAATCAGAGAAAAACAACTATCATATGATCTCCCTGATATCAGGAAGTGGAGACGCAACATGGGGGGTTTGAGGGATAGGAAAAGAATAAATGAAACAAGATGGGATCGGGAGGGAGACAAACTGTAAGAGACTCTTAATCTCACAGAACAAACTAAGGGTTCCTGGGGGCTGGGGAGTTGGGAGAGGGTGGTGGGGTTATGGACATTGTGTGGGGGGGTGTGCTATGGTGAGTGCTGTGAAGTTTGTAAACCTGGCGATTCACAGACCTGTACCCCCGGGGCTAAGAATACATTATATGTTTATTTTTAAAAATTCCTTCCACTTAAGATATTTAAAATGCCAACTTGCCATATTTTGGGGTAGCAAGTCTTAAGCCCCATCACCACGGATATAGATATTTTGAAATATCTTTAAAGAAATGAATTTTTGAAATTATTTGTTTTCAGACATTTGTTCTCTAGAAAAGAGTATACTTTTCAAGTGATTTATTGTATCTTTTCTGAATATGAAATTATAAATGCTCTTTTACTAAAAATTCAAACATTAGGGGCCTATACAACATGGATTTGAATATATACCATTATCTGGGGTGCCTGGCTGGCAAACAGTGAGTGTAGGGTTTACTTAAAAAAAAAAAAAACAATGGCCTCCGAGACAATCACTTTCAATTATTCAGTATATCACTTTCCAGAATTTTTTTCTATGCACACGCTAATAGATACTATTTCCCCCAAAAAAGAATGGGATCATGTTATCCACTTTTTTAAAAATTGAGGTAAAATTCACATAGCCTAAAACTGACCATTTTAATAATTTTATTTATTTATTTTAAAGGATTTTATTATTTATTTATTTATTTATTTATTTAATTTTTTATTTTTTATAAACATATATTTTTATCCCCAGGGGTACAGGTCTGTGAATCACCAGGTTTACACACTTAAAGAGAGCCTGTGTGTATGCCAGTGTGGGGTTGGGGAGAGGAGAGTGAGAACCTCAAGCTGACCCCCTGCTGACGTGGAGCCTGGTGAAGAATTTGACCCTATGACCCTGAGATCATGACCTGAGCCCCAACCAAGAGTCTGACCCTCAACTGACTGAGCCACCCAAGCACCCCATTAACCATTTTAAATTGTACAATTTACTGACTTTTAGTACATCCACGGTGTTGTGCGACCATCACCACTATCTAGCTGCCCAGCATTTTCATCACCCCATGAAGAAACCCTGGACCCTATTCACGTGGTTGCAACTTGCTTTCTTATGTTATACATGCCACTGTGTAAAGATCTGTTTCATGCTCTTTAACAGGTTTAGAGTATTCTATTCTAGTACTGTAGCTATTTACCAATCTCAAGTAGTGGATAGTTAGGTTATTCTGGAATTTTTAAATATTATGAACACTGCTATACTGAATACCCTTGAACACTTGCACACTTCTGTGAGACACATTTTTAGAAATAGAAATATTGAGGGGTGCCTGGGTGGCTCAGTCAGTTAGGCATCTGCCTTCAGCTCAGGAGATCTCAGGGTCCTGGGATCAAGTCCTACATTGGGCTCCCTGCTCAGCAGGAGTCTGCTTGTCCCTCTCTGTCTGTTCCTACTCCCTGCTTGTGCTCTCTCTCTCTCTTTTTATTTCTTCTTCTGCTTTTTTTTTTTTTTTTTTTTTTTTGGCAACTCCCCCAGGCCTCTCTCTCTTTTCAAGTAAATGAATAAAATCTTTTAAAAAAAAGGGTGGGGGGACGCCTGGGTGGCTCAGTGGGTTAAAGCCTCTGCCTTCAGCTCAGGTTGTGATTCCAGGGTCCTGGGATCCCTGCTGAGCAGAGAGCCTGCTTCCTCCTCTCTCTCTCTCTGCCTGCCTCTCTACCTACTTATGATCTCTGCCAAATAAATAAATAAATAATCTTAAAAAAATAAAAATAAAAAAAATAAGTTTTAAAAAAAAAGTGACTGACTCTTGGTTTTGGCTCAGGTCATGATCTCATGGTCATGGGATCGAGCCCTGTGTGGGGCTCTGCATGCACTCAGTCTGGAATCTACTTCAAATTCTCTCTCCTTCTCCCACTCACTCTTCCTTTCTCAAATAAATAATCTTAAAATAATAGAAATGTTGAGTCAAAGGAGATAACCTTAAAAATATAATAAAATTTCTGTATTTCTGTATTTCCCTATGAAAGATTTATACTAATTAATAATTCCAACAAGAGTATACCCCCATTACACTTTCCTACCCTCTTGCCAACACTGAATATCATCAATCTCTAACTATTTTTCAATCTAATAGGTAGAAATAATCACATTATTGTTTTAATTTTTGTTTGGTTAATTCCAAGGGAGGTTGAGCATCTTTTAATGTTTATGAGCAGTTTTTTTTTAAAGATTTTATTTATTTATTTGACAGAGAAGAGAGATCATAGATAAGCAGAGAGGTAGGCAGAGAGAGAGGGGAAAGCAGGCTCCCTGCTGAGCAGAGAGCCCAATGTGGGGCTAGATCCCAGGACCCTGAGATCACAACCCGAGCCGAAGGCAGAGGCTTAACCCACTGAGCTACCCAGGTGCCCCTTATAAGCAGTTTTTCTGTGTGCTTGTGACTTACCTGTTCATGATCTTTGTCCACAGTTTTATTGAGGTGCTTTAGGTAGTTAATAAGAAAATTTTTTGGAAGAATTTTTGCATTCCCATTTTGAGCAAACTTTTTTCCTTCCCTGCCCAGGAAACAAGTTTTCTTTGGGTCTCTCATGTGTGTTAAGAACTTCCAGGCTATTTGGCTAATGTAACCTTTTCCTGCTGAAGAGCAAGGGCTTGGTCAGTGATCATCAGGATGATGTTAATATCCTATTTCCGTTTCCTTTAGAGTCACCATCCTCTTTTTCCCTCACATTAATTGCTTTGTGTTCTCTCTGCTTGATGCATTTGACCTTCAGTTTTTCATGTAGTTCTTCTTGCTAATATTCGGCTGCACTCTATCAGAGGAAAACTAATTCCTTTGGCGTTTTGAGTACATTATATAAGGGAAACTCCATTGCATTAGAATTTCTTTCAAGATGTGTCAAATTTTTGTCACAACCAAAGATTACCCTTTGACTTATACGTTCTTCTTCAGAGTCGACCTTTTCTAAATGTTATTCAGACTCTGAGGGCGAGTCTTCACCACAAAGTCAATGATAGCCACTATTTCTTTGTCAAAGTGAGAATGTCTGACTAAATCCCAGATTAAGTGACATAGGCAGTTTTGCTGAGTTCCCCTATAAGGGGAATGCTTTTCTGGTTGTTTTGTTTTCTTAAATATTGTATTTATTTATTTGACAGAGAGGGATCACAAGTAGGGGGAGAGGCAGGCAGAGGAGAGAGAGAGGAAGAAGCAGGCTCCCTGCTGCACAGAGAGCCTGATGCGGGGCTCGATCCCAAGACCCTGAGATCATAACCTAAGTCGAAGGCAGAGGCTTAACCCACTGAGCCACCCAGGCGCCCCTGTTTTTTAATTCAAATGGCTATCCTGGGTTCCTATGTGCTTTCAGGTGGGGCTTTACCCCAGAGCAGCAGCAATGGCCTCTGGGGCTAGCTTGAGAAATTAATGAAACCTTGTAAGGTCCTTTGCAAAGGAAGAGTTGACCTAAATGGGAGGTGTGTTCTATATGGTTCTCAGGGGAGTAGAAACAAACCAAGGATGAAGAAATGCTGACACAGGCAAGTGAGAACTGTGAGGGTGATATGTTGACAACACGTAGACCCCCAGAGAAAACATGGGAGGGTGAGACGGTCACAATATCACTGCATCTTTCACGGCTGTAGCACTGGTTTTCAAGTAACACATTCACTTACAGTCCAACCTGACCACTGTGTGATGTGGGTTAGATTGGTTGTACAAGGGTCATAGACCCTTTATTATCTCTACCACCAAACACCAGTGTGGGAACAGATCAGGGATTCTCAGTCCTTTTTAGCTCTTAGCTTATAAATAACCTTTATTTGGAGATGGACTGAAAGGGACAAGCGAACAAGAATTTTCCCTTCTGTGCCTTTGACAATGAATAGAATGAGTTTTTGTTCTGTTTCATTTAAGCACAATATTATTCAGTCACCTTTCTGTACCAGCCCCCCTATTCCAAAGATAGAGCCACTGTACTCACCTAGATGGGGTTTTTATATGGTTATCTATGCTACTAATACCTTTAGAGACATTTAGCACTACCCTTTATGGCTTCCTTAATGTTAGTAAGATCTTTAATTGGTATAATGTTTCTAACATTAATTTATTATATAATTAATTTTTCTTCAATCACACACACATAATATATATAATATGTAACATATAGAATGTATATATAATGTATATAACATATCACATAAATGATATATAACATATATAGCATATATATAACAGACATTTTACTGATAGAAAATTTGCCAGATACAGCAAAATATTAAATAAAGTTAAAATCAACCACATTCTTATTAAAAATTCTTCTTAATATCTTGATATATACCTTCTGTGTTGCATATGCTCATACAGTTGTCATTTTTTGAGGAAATTATGTTCTACAAAGTCACTGCAGACAAAGAATTTGTGAATACTGAACCGTTGAGTAATGAACCAGGAGAGAGAAGTACAGGGTTAGGGTCCTGTGAGCATCCGGTCACAACATTTTCATCAGTTGATCTATACATTACCTTGTTTCACATGTGTTTTAAAAGAAGACAGTTTCTAGGGACATGAGACCCCACTTCAGCACTATGTGTGGGGGCATTGAAACAATGAAGTCACTAACAGAAAGCACAGAAATGTGGAACACACAGCAGTAAATAGACCGTGGAAGAACCCATGTTTCCAGTAGGAGAGCTGAAGCAAGAAGGCCGGGTGGCCTTCTCAACCGCAGCTGAGGACGCACTCGTCAGGAGACTCACATTTTTTGCTGCTTTGTGAAAGTCCGCAAGTGACCCCAAAAGCATGGAGATTATGGATTTGGGGATTACAAATAAATGTTAGAGAATAGATGAATTCACAAATACAGAATCCACAAATAATAAGGATTCATTATGTATTGTAACATGTTTGATTCCCTTAAAAATATCTGGATTCCAGTGGATATATAGTAGTCTAAGATATGAATGTACTATGACTTATTTGGTCATTTTCCTAGTCTTGGTGGTTTAGTTTTCAAAATTTTGCTCTTTTATCCTCATCCTTCGATGTAGATCTTTTTTTTTTTTTAAGATTTTATTTATTTATTTGACAGAGATCACAAGTAGGCAGAGAGACAGGCAGAGAGGGTTGGGGGAAGCAGGCTCCCTGCTGAACAGAGAGCCCGAAGCAGGGCTCGATCCCAGGACCCTGGGATCATGACCTGAGCCAAAGGCAGAGGCTTTAACCCACTGAGCCACCCAGACACCCCTCAATGCAGATCTTTATTCACATCTATTACTTACTTGTATCTATTTCTGTAAGAGGAATTGTGGTTCTAGTTTTAAAACAGAGTGACACATGGTTACGTTTTGTATAGATAATTGAATTTTTAGGTCACGTACAGTAAAGGGTTAACTCAGCAGGCATAGGTGTCTAAATTCTGTATGTTCTAATGGTCTTTAGGACTGGCCTTTGACAAGGTCTTGGAGACAGCCTGTAAGCCCTTGGAATATCCTGCTTGATAAGGGAATCTGTGTGTGGTGAGCAGAGACCATGCCAGATAGCTTATGGTAATAATGTGATTTATGGTGAACACCTGTTTTGGTTCACCTGGGGCTCTGGGTCACATGGTATCAGTTAGAACTTTGGGGGTCTGGAGCTTGACTAGCTAAGGTCAGTTATCCAGACGCTTCATGCCTCTGTGATTGACTTTTTATAAAAAACCTTGGACACCAAGGCTCAGGTGAGTTTCCCTGGGGACCATACTTCCTATGTCTGGTTACCTATTGTTGCTAGGAGAATAAAACACTGTCTATGTGACTTTGCTGAGAGAGGACAATCCAGTGCTGCTTTATGAGAATTTTCCCATTGCAGTAATTAAACTGTCACAATTATAGCAGTTTTTCTGAGTTCTGTGAGTTCAGGGAATCACTGAAACTGAGGGTGGTCCTGGGGACTCCCCCAATACAGTCCATTCTATATTTTTGCATACATGCAGCATTCTGTCCTTGAAATCAAGCACACTGTATTTCATGAGAGGTTCAAGAAGCTTTCAGTGGTAATTGACTATACTGTGGACAAGGTTTTTGCCTTCGTCCTATTTTTAGAAATTAATCGTTATCAGTTATAATTCCACGATTGAACATCTTTTCAAATACTTATTGGCCCTTTGGATTTCTTCCTCTGTGAATTGTCTGTTCACATTCTTTTTCTTGGCTGAGCCATTCTTGAATTTAGAAAACAATTTAGAAAAGCATATTCACATATACACAAAGGAAATAAAGTTCCATTTCCCTATTAGTTTATGGAGAGTGGTGCTTTCTATATAGTTCGTGAATAATCCCTAAAATTGCTCACCCCTCCAGAATACCAACTTTCTCTAATATCTAATTTTCTTATGACCTGCCTCTAGTTTAAATCATGTCCGTCCCATTGATAGGCTCCCTTAGGCCTTCTTTTCTGGGCAAAACTTTTTCTCACTGAATTTGTTAATTTTTTTTCCAGTGCCTCTAAGATAGATATTTTCCTTTATATCACCATCTTGCAAGTTTCGACTGTCCTATTTGATGCTTATAAAATAACCTTCCCGTGATTTCAGCGACTTCTTTCAGAGCCATCCTACAGATGACAGTTTAACTTTCTCAAAGTACGGCTTCATCGTACTACCCTTGCTCAAAATCTCCCAAGACTTCCTTTAGGATCTCTTACCAGACTTGGAAACTTCCAGATGTGCTGAGCCCTGCCCATTCAGTTTACTCCTAAAATCAACTTCCAGTAGAAAGGTCCTGCAATAGGACAAACGTTTGATTTCTGAGTGGTTGGTCTAGACCTACTGAGCCAGGAAGATGAGTTGTGACCCAGGAGGTTGAAGTGGTGGGAGATCTCAAAGCTGTTACAGTGGTGAAAGCACCTTATGTTAAAGCAGTTAGACTATTGCTGCTAGAATCAAACTTGAAGCAAGCTGAGAAGAGTGTGATCCCTGAGAACAGGACTGTATGTTAAGGATGCCAGGTCCTAACAATAGCCTGTTTTTGTTTGTTTGTTGCTTCCTAGGGGTCTCACTTCCGTTCTCTATTTTTAGTGTTCACTGTGAATTGGGATAGACTCTGGATTTCTCCAAGATCTTTTAAGGGAAGCCTGTCAAAGGATTAGGAAGACGCAGAAGACATTACCCTCAGGGATCTATCTACCCATTCCCGTCTGTTTGTATTTCACCTGGGCATGTATAGACACATGTATAGACCCTGAAATGAGTGGAATACTGTGGAGTATGGAGGGTTTCTATGAGAACGAGTGGACCAAGTATGTCCCAATAACCCCAGTGCAGACCAAAGTCTGAACTGTAATGGCTGGGACGTAGAAAAAAATGTTGCTGCTCTAGGAGGCCTTAGCGGCCCATGGAATTGTATCACCACAGAACCAGCTGGGGCCACATTCCCCTGACATCTCTGGATGAGGGAATGCAGGTGCTGGGATCCCTGATACTTTGTTTTCTAATCCACTTCCAGGGGAGGACCCATTTGCCTAGCTAACTGCTTCCTTCAGAAAAAGATTTGAGACTGCATCAGACAGGATAACCAGGAGAACCAAGCCAACCGTATCTGTTTAGACTCAACTTGCAGGAAGCCCACAGCCAGTGGAGACGTCTCAGATGTGATGGGTCCCAGGCTCTCCTGGGTAGTATTAAAAATAGCCCTTACTGTAGGAGGTCTTTCACCCAAATGAGCTAGGCTTAGGGGTTAGGCAAAGGGATGCATTTACAGAACTATCTCTCTCTCTCTCAAAATAAATAAATAAATCTTAAAAAAAATAAAATTCTGTTCCTAGCTCTCAAGAGAATCAGATTTTATCTTATAATGAGAGTAGAGATAAGAAAAATGATACATGTTTTAAAAAATATTTTTATTATAAAATAATTGTATCTTCATTAGGGTCAGTGGTCAATGTTTTGATGTTGGGGGGAGAAGGAAAGGAAGGAAAAAATCTGTAAATGATCAAAATTTTGAAACTATAGGAAAGTTATACTGCATCTAATCTGGGAATCCAGAAATGTAGTGTTCCACAGTCTTTTTTACATACATTTAAAAAAATAGAATTGGAATCTTACCAATTTATATCCTTTTTTGTTACTACTGTGTCACTAACTTTAATCTTTAAAAATGTGAATGTAATTAATGTATGTATTATTTAAGTACTAAATGTATATATATATATTTTTTTACTATTTTTAGATTTTAGCTATATTCAGGTTTGTTAACATATAGTGTATCATTAGCTTCAGGGTAGAATTTAGTGATTGCATAGAACACCCAGTGCTCATTATAGCAAGTGTCCTCCTTACTGTCCACCACCCAGTGACCCCATTTCCCCACCCACCTCCCCTCCAGCAGCCCTCAGTTTGTTCCCTGGAGTTAAGAGTCTCATATGGTTTGTCAAGTACTAAATATAATTGAATCATACTGATCAAAGATGGATTTTTAACAGTGTAACAATATCTGAATAAGTCATTTATTCTCTATTCACCTTTCATTTCTTTTTTTTTTTTTAAGATTTTATTTATTTATTTGACAGAGAGAGATAACAAGTAGGCAGAGAGGAAGGCAGAGAGAAAGGGGAAGCAGGCTCCCCACTGAGCAGAAAGCCCAATGTGATGCAGGACTCGATCCCAGGACCCTGGGACGGTGACCTAGCTGAAGGCAGAGGCTTAACCCACTGAGATACCCAGATGCCCCTTACCTCTTGTTTCTTAACCTTTGACGTCTCCAAAATTGTTTCTGTTCCATTCTTTTTTTGATTATGTACATGGTACATTTGTCAAATGTTAGTATATATGTTTGCATGATCTAAAATGACCATGCTTGGTAATTTTTGACTATGGCAATTTCACACACCTATGCAGATATACAGAGAATTGTTCGGTGTTTATCCTGTGTCTTGCACCCCCAAAGGTTCTAAGAGAAGCATTCTTCATTTGTTACTCAGCCTGTGCCTCATAAATTATTTTTTAAGTGATGCCACTGCATGGCTGATGTACCCGTTATACTGCCTTTCACATGTTGCCCTTCCGGCACTCTGCGTCCTCATCATGAACTTAGCTCTTCCTAAGTAGAGGGGGGCAGAAGGAAGGGCAAATGGTGGGGGAGCTGGATAGACTTCCTGAAGCAGGCAGTCTTTGTGCTATGGTCTGCTGTCACTCTGCATTTGCTCACTTGCATTTTCTGATGATAACCCTGACTGGCTTAGAAATGTCAGAGGCAGCTGTGCTTGAATCAAACTAAATAGTCAGGCCCCTCTCAATGGCCTCTGCTGCTTGCTTTCCTCTGGGGAGACACACTTTAAATGTGCCTGAATTGCATTTTTTGGCAGATTGTTACAGTAGAATATTGACTCTCTGATCTGAAGCCAGGCTTGTCCCAGGGATTGTCTGCTTTTCTAAGAGCTAATAATGAGAATTGATCAATGGTGCTGGTAGGGGGGTGGGGAGAGATGAGAGGTGGAAGGAGGAAGAAGAGCGGACCAGGGGAACTGTTCAGAGAACACTGAATTCTGAAGCTGTTTGGCAATTTATCTCTATTATTTTGCATTGTTTTTTTCTGGTCAGAAATGAAGCAAATTTGTAATAGACATTGTATAACTGAATTAAAGCAAAGTGAAGCGGGCAGAGCAAATCTCCACGCTGTCCTTTTCTTTCTGTTAATTTTCCTATCCTTCAGTTCTCATCCCCACCATATCCATATAGGTCAAGTCTGATTACAACTAACCCCAGGGGGAATTACATCATTTTCAATGTAGTGGAATTTCATTATTGCAATAGGAAGCCTGGGAAGATAGAGGATCGGTTCGGATTCACCCTCTTGGGAAAGAAAGATAAATACCTACCCTTCTGATTAATCATTATTCCTCATTCTCAAAACAAATAGCCAAAGGAAATCCATCTGCATGAGAAGGGACAGGGTGGTGGAGATATAAGCCGATACTGATTTATTTTTTAAGTTGAAACTTCCTTGTTTTTAGTAAGTGACCTCCTTCCTGCTAGTCTGACCAGTTTTACTTTCTTTTAAAGCACCATTTCTCCACTCCCTGTCCAACAACATTTGTTGACAGAGACTGTTGTTTTCCCCACTGTATATTCTTGGCTCCTCTGGGTACTTTCTATGTGCAGGCTCTAAGTGATTTAATCCTCAGAACCATTCTATAAGGTAGGTACTATTTTTTTTTAATTTTTAAATTTTTTTTTATAAACATGTAATGTATTTTTAGCCCCGGGGGTACAGGTCTGTGAATCGCCAGGTTTACACACTTCACCGCACTCATAAGGTAGGTACTATTACTATCCCCACCTGAAGACAAAGAAACAGAGGCACTCAGAGGTGAAGTCATTTACCCATGGTCATACAGTTAGTGTGTGAAACCACATGAACCCAGAGTCTGAGCCTAGAGTTTATGCTTTTGATCTTTCTGCTGGGTTGGGTGGTCCAAAACCAGGGAAAAATACATTGTGCTGACATCAATCATATGGATCAAATCCAGTAGCACAAATAATATTAAAACAAAAATTTCCTTCTTACCACAAACCTCAAGCTTCAGTTGTTGACTAATAAAATTCGAACAATTTCAATTACATACTCCTAGTATAGGAAACAGTAAAATAGGCATTGCTTGCAATTTCTTGTAATGGAATTTGGCTGCGTGAATTACACTGTAATAATACTTACCAAAAAAGGAGCTTCTCTGTATTCTAATAAACTTTTAAAAAGTTCTGATTATAATAAAAAATTACCTGTACTCTTTTTTTCTTCTTTTTTTAGTTTGAAAGTATTCAGCAATATGGCATTCATTCTAGGAAATATCTAAAACCAAACTTTTAAGCCTAGAAACCGTAAGAATTTGAAAAATGAACAATTGCTTTGATTTAAATTTTAAGAGTTAATAAAAATTTATAGATGATAAAGTGATCTGAGTTTATTAAAATTTCTAACTCATAGTTAAGTAGTAGAAGTGATCACAGAGAACATTTGCATATATGGCTGAAGATTAAAAGGTACACATTAAAGAGTCACATTACAGAGATGGAAGTATACCTCTCATTTATGGCACCATCTGTCTGGTTCCCATCTCCTACCATAATCACGGCTATTAGTTTCCTCTGAATCTTTCCAGAATTTCTACATATAGAAGTAGTTATGAATAGGCACTCTTCTTTTTTACACAAAAGATAGCACTATTCTATGCTTAAAAACAAAAACAAAAATCTGGGGGCACTTGGGTGACTCAGTGGGTTAAGACCTCTGATCCCAGAGTCCTGGGATCGAGCCCCACATAGGGCTCTCTGCTCAGTGGGGAGCCTGCTTCCTCCTCTCTCTCTGCCTGCTTCTCTGCTACTTGTGATCTCCGTCTGTCAAATAAATAAATTAAAAGAAAAAAAAAACCTTTATGTATCCTGAAGACTTTTTTCCCATATAAACATATAAAACTTTCTCATTGTTTTTATATATGTGCGAAATATTCCAATATATAGAAGTACCTTGATTTAGTTAGCTAATTCCCTGTTAATAGACACTTAGATTGTTTTTCAGTCTTTTGTTATTATGGTGTTTGAGTGAATAACCTATGCAAGTATATCTGTAAGATACATTCCCAGGAGTAGATTTGCTAAGTTGAAGGATATACACATTTGTAATTTGGGTAGATATTGCAAATTTCCCTCCATAGTAGTTTTGTTAATTTACACTTCTACCAACAGTGTAAGAGAGAGGCTCTTTCTTCACAGCTTTGCCAACAATGTGTATTCTCAAACTTTTGGATTTTTGCCAGTTTAATAGCAGAGAAATGATAGCTCAGTATAGTTTTAATTTTCATTTCTCTTATTAGAAATAAGGTTAGTTATCTTTTCCTATATTCAAAAATGTTTTAATTTCCTTTTTGTGTGAATTGTTCCTATCTTTAGCTCATTTTACTGTTGAATTGGGTTGATGGTCTTTTTCTTATTTTTGTTTGTAGGTGCTCCTTCTAGATACATGAGTTTTGCATTTTATCTGTGGAAAGAATTATAGAATTACATTTTCCTCCAATTTGTAATTTTTCTTTTGACATCACATATAGTGGTTGTTTCCTTCCTTCCTTTTGTCAAGCCAAATTTAAACATATTTTTATGTATTAATCCCTCTGCATTTTCTTTAATGACATCTAGCTTTCAAGTCACAGTTAGAAAGATTTTCCTTACACCAAAGTTATAAAAAAAATTCTCCTTTCTTTCCATACTTTTATGGCTGACCCTTCTTTCCCTCTCTCTCTGTCTCTCCATTTAGATCTGTGATCTACTTGGACTATTCCTAGTGTCTGGTATGAGGTATTGATAATATGTCATGACATTAATTTGTTTTTATATCGATGCATTTTATTTTCTTACTTCCCTCATTGAAAGTAAATAGCCTGCTCAGGATCTCTTCAGGGCAGGAAATGGGTATTTTGCAAAAGTTTTGAACTTTCATTTCCAAAAGCTTAAGCTCTTTGGAAAATTTTAAAAAAGAAAGAAAATTTAGAGTTTTCTCTGGTAGAGGAGATTTTCTGGTAGAAGTAGATGTCCTGGAGAAGAAGGTAGGAAAGGGGACTTCTCCAGAACTCTAGGCATGGGGGATTTAGGGAGTTTTGAGAAAGAGTCCAAGTCCTAACCACTGGTACTGGAGGTTCCATTTAGATAAGACTATGGAAGGCCCAGTGGTAATTGATTGCTAGAACCATGTGTAATCCCAATTTGCCCCACTCCAAATGCAAAAGATCAGGATCTCGACACAACTCAGAAGAGGTAAGGGAAAGGCCTTAGGAATCATTAATCTTATTTTTTTCTACTTGTCCAGGAGATGAGGGGGCTGAAGTCAGAAATTAGGTGTTTATATAAAACAAAGTGATATTTCTTATTACCTGAATTATTTTTATTATACCTACTACATATGCTTTAATTTAGGTACGCATTATTTGTTGTCTCTTATAACTCTTACCTTATAACTCATCACTAAACCTGCCAAATTTTAATATACAAGATTAGAGAATTCCAACTTTCAAGAAGTCATGAGTTTAGTTCCAGCATTGTGGAACTATATGTACTAGGGTCTCCTTGAATCCTTGAATGCCACTGAGCCATAAGATTTCTTTTTGTTTTGTTTTGGTTTTGGTAGGGGTTGATGGCAGCAAGGCTCAGGTGCACAGAATAGAATTAATCAGACTCCCCAGTTCTTGGCACACAATTATTATTCAGTGCAAGGTCACTTTCCTGTTCCGTTTTGTTATTTTCCTCCCTTATTCCCCATCTTACCCCCCTTTTCAAAGTCATCCAGTCCAGAGGCTTTTCCCATGGTTGCCCATAATGGTTTGGGATAGTCCAAATATCTCTTTAATAACCAATTCCTATCGACTAACGTAGTGGAACAAGCAACAACATTTCAACAAGCAAGTTGCAAAAGGAGCATTACTGGATTGGATAATATTCTAGTGGACTTTCTTCACCTATCAAAAGGAGATTAATCATAACCTGCTCCATGCCTAACATAAAAGTATACGATAAAGAAAAATAAAACATGATCATGGAATGTTTATGCTTTTGAAGAGAAAAGATACGTATTGGGGAGCTTTCAAATATTGAATAAGCTAAATAAGGCAGCAGCAAAAATCTTTGAGTACTAATGGAAATCTCAGAAGTCTTTATTTATTGGTATGTCAACTACTCTAAGATTGCGAGGGTAACTCACTGACCTGAAAGAAACACCTTTTAAACCAGTGTGAGATGTGGCTAATTGACTAATCAGAGTAAGAAAGACCCAGATGACTTTTTAGAATAATTCAGATCAGAGTGAATATTGACAGGGCAGATGGTGAATGGCACTGAAAGGCAGATTTAATTTATTTACTCTTTGTTTTCTAGTTTCTGTAATTTTAATTAAAGTGAGTAAAAACAAAATCTTGTCTAACCATTTTTCTTCCCAATACGAAAGGTGTTGACACATCATATCATTGAGTTGGGAAGATAAAGACAAGGGCAAGGATTGGAATTTGGTGTGAATTAACATATCACAGGGCTCTTGTGTCTGTGAAAGGTGAGGAAACAAACACATGTGTTAATGTAATTCCAACTGTAAAGGAAGGCTGTCAAGGCATGTGTGTGTGCTTGGCCAAGTGCTGTTGATTCCAGAAATGTAATTTCATTTGATGGATTTTACTGTAATTAACACAGGGAGTTGCACTAGCTCAGAACTCTTAACTTTATTATCTTGGGAGAAGAACTATGAAATGTGTGCACTTATGAAGTAGGATTCATATTTTGCAGAGGGTTTATAATGCTAATAGGTCTTGGGAACCTTCTGGGATTGTGTCTTCAAACTTGCAATTAGGGTTTCTGTTTTGCAGTCTGAAGTGTGGTTTACCTGGAGCATTTCATCTTAAATGGTGTTTAATAGAACTCGGGAGCTCTTCAGGGAAGGGACTTGGATTTGGCTGTTGTTGCCTATTGAAAAGCACTAAGTTCATTTCTAGAGAAAACTCGCAGTCACTTTTCATGTGTACACTTGATTATTTTAAAAAAGCTAGTAGAGATTATGTCTAACAATTCACAAACACATAAAGTTTACATGAGTAAATTGTGTAGAGGGGTCGCCCTCTATTTTAATGATTAAACAAAAATCTTGGAGGCCTGCATGAACATAAGGTAGACAGGATAAACCAAAGGAAAACTAATTCATGGATTTCTTTTCATAGTAGATAGGAATAGCTCATGAGGTGTCTGGAACAAAATCTTAGTTTGGAAAGGAACTACCTGGAGATAGTAAAGCTCAAGCTTTAAGATGGGATCTACCTTCAGATCCGAATTCAGCTAACAACTTGGATACTGTCAAAGCAGTCTGCCCTTTCAAACCTCTCTTTGGGAAACTAATTAGCAGAATAATAAAAAGGCAAGATCAGCTCTTGTCTTCCTTGTTGGGGATATAAAAAACAGTAGTTCTAATTAGCAATAATTAAAATTTAATTAAGAAGCTCTTTGCAATCCTCCTCCCTCCTCCCTCAACTGATGCTTGCCAGCTCTTGGTTGTGGAGCTGTTTTTATCCCTGTGGTGCTGAATCACGACTTAATCACAAAGCCTTAGATCACAGCTTACCCAGCCCTGAGAACTAATCACTGCTGCCTTCCAAGAGTGACAAGTACATTTCTAGATTTTAATAACATGAACAATTACTTTCTCCAATTTTATAATTCTAAATTATGACTCTTCTTTCCTCTTTATCAATGAATTATAGATGCCATTGCCCTTTTTTCCCCCTTATCTTTATATTTGATTCCCAAGTTTTACCCCTTGTTAAGACAAGAGGACAATAGGAGACCAAGAATATTCAATATTTGAACCCAGATTTCAACTTCTCTGTTTTAAAGTAGAGCAGAAAATTGGCTTATGAACAAAAGGCACATTGGTGAGCCACGTTTAAAAAATGAAAGTATTTGACTATTAAATAATAAAACAGCACACTGCAGATAAGGATTGAGGAAAGCAAATGCAGTACTTGATGTCACAAGTCTTATAGAGTCATCTAAGTATCAGTTTGAGTTTAAAATATTTCAAATTATAAAAAGGAACTCCTCTGAATTGTATGCTTCAATATGATTACAATGAATTTTATGTTATGTGAGTTTTTCTCAATAGAAAAGAGAACTCAAACTCTGACTTTGTCCTAGTTTTGGGAACGAATATTAATCACATAGCTTACAGAGAGGGGGAGAAAAAACCCCTGAAGATTTGATAGATCATTATGAGCAAAAGAAAAAGGAAATAATCAAGAACAGAGGGAAATTAGTTTTTTAAAAGCCATCGGACTAAGAAATATAACCCCAGTTCTTTAATTATTAAGGGAAGGGCTCTGAATCTGCGCCATTATCTTAATTATGTTTCTGGAGCAAACATTATTTCAATGTGATAAAAGATGACATGACACTAAAGGTAAAGCCAGAGCAGATGTTACATGAGTAACAAGCCAATAGGCCCACATTCTGGTAATTTCTTCCCCACTAGACATGTTCTCATTAATCTGTGATTAATAGGATTTGAGTATAGTAAATGATGATGATCTATTGTCTGTCTTTGTCGAGCACCATGGAGAGAGTAATTTGTCAGCTCAGCTTTTGTGTGACTATTTAATAGCAAAGAGGGAGAGAGAAAAGATGCTAATCTTCTAATTGGCATCTATAGAGAAGGTCTAGGAGAATACTGCCTGTATGGAAAGAGCCCAGAATAATTCCTATGCCTGAGGAAAGCAAATGTGGACTCTATGTATCTTTTATGTAATTGTGCCTTCTAGAGAAAGAAAGGAAGGGGTGGGGATAAAGAAAAAAAAACAGTAATGAAATAATCTTAAGGGATTATAAACTAACATTTACTAACCTATTCATGAGCCTTTGTCAACTGTAGTGACTTGCGAAAAAAACAAGCAAAAACTTTAAAAAATCACCTTTGGTTAAAAAATAGTTGCCCAGAGGCACCAAAAAAAGCAATATATAAAATAAGAAGCCACCATCATCATTACCACCATCAGCACCACCACCAACTAATACACTGAAGTTATGGTTGTAGAACTATTAATAAATCAATTAATCTGATATCTTGAGCTAAAATGGTTTGATGATTAGTCTTATCAAACCTGCTGTGGAACCTTCTTCAAATGCCTGTCTTAGCCAGAACAAGGTATGAAATTGGTCTTTCCCTCCTTCTCTCCTCTTCCTCCTTGTCTTTAAAAACTTCATACGTTTTTCTATATTTTAGGTTTTTCCAGGTATTCTGGTTGCTGGAAATGAATAAGACTAGGTAGGAGAAGATATTTACAATGCATGACAGCAACAAATGATTAGTATATGCAGACCATATAAAGAACTACTGATCAACTTTTGGCAGAATTTGGCAAAGAAGAAATCCAATATGGGCAATGAACATATGAATAGGTGCTCAATATAAACAGTAATCAAGGAAATTTAACTCCGAACGATAAGATCCCATCCATATCCATCAGATTGGCCTAAGTTAAAATGCATGAGTAGACCAAATGGGGACTCAAACTGTGGTGGGAGTAAAAATCAGGCAATCATTTTAGAAAGAAAATTGTCAATATTTAGTAATTCAATTACAGTTTGTCAATATTTATAGCAATTCTCCTCTAGATCTTTATCCCAAAGAGATTCTTACACATATGCACAAAGAGACATGTAGAAGAATATTCATTGCAGGATTGTTTAGAATAGTGAACACAGTAGGAGTAGTGTAGTAGTTTTGGCACGTGTGTGTGCACGCGTGCACGCACAGAGGGACAAAACTACAAAGACTATATTTCAGCTTTTTAAAAAAATTTTTTTATTTTTTATAAACATATATTTTTATCCCCAGGGGTACAGGTCTGTGAATCACCAGGTTTACACACTTCACAGCACTCACCAAAGCACATACCCTCCCCAATGTCCATAATCCCACCCCCTTCTCCCAAACCCCCTCCCCCCAGCAACCCTGGGATTGGGAGGGATACAAACCATAAGTGACTCTTATATTTCAGCTTTTAAGAAGGGTACTAAAAACATTAGATAGGCTTCTTGTTTCTCTAAACTTATTGTTTTCATAGACTTGAGAAATTAATTTCTTTGTGCCTCAGTTTATCTGTTAAAAAAAAAAAGGAACCATTTAAGGTCTCTTCCAGTTATAAAGTTTAAAGATTCTCTTTTTAGGGGTGCCTGACTGGCTCCATCGATGGAGCATGCGAATCCCGATCTCTGGGTTCGGAGTTCGAGCCCCACATTGGGTGTAGAGATTGCTTAAAAATAAAATCTTTACAAAATAAAACATAAATAATCTATTTTACTCTGAAACATGAATCTTGATTTATACGAAACCAAAGCAGATGAGCAAGATTTTCCAAGATTTTTCCCCAAGTTAGTAACAAAAGTGCATTTGTTCATGGAATATTATGGCTGTTATCAAAAGACAAAGGAAAGTTTTCTATCATGAAATTAGAAGGAAACCATTCTTGAGGGGAACCATATATACATGTATGTGTTTTGTGAATATATATATATATATATATATATATATATAAATATTTACATATATGTTATATATAAATACATTGTTCAAGGAGTGCTTGGAAAAGAGAGTTGGAGAGAGATGAATCAGATTTTAGACAGTAAGGTCTTCAGATATCAGTTTTTGCAATAGGGACTTTTCAGAGGAGTAGAAACATTTTGTCTTATATATTGAATTTCTGAGCCTAATAGGATTTTGCATCAAGGGTGATTATTTTCAGATCAGACAATGAGTTGAACTTCTTTGGTCCCACATGCTGAGCTGCAAATACACTAGCGACTTCCCATCACATAAGTTATTCTGCAAAGTACTCTCCTGCTTTCCTATAATTCTAACCCTGAGTACCCCATGAAGGGACCAGAAAGCAAAAATGTAGCTGTTTATTATATTAATTATAAGGCTCTGCTCTGTGATAATAATCCATTTGATAGTAAGTCCTTGATATCCCCCAATCCTGGCTTTGCAGGATGTTCATTCCTGGTTGAAAAATGAATTCTTCTTGGGGGACAATGAGTTAGAAAAAGGCAGGGAAACTTCCATTTATATTCCTCTTGCAATCAGTTTCAACAAATCAGATGTCAAGGTATAGCATCTCTCAAATCTCCTCAAACCGTATTTGCTTTTGTTTGTTGCAGCCTAGAGAAATCTTCCCTTTTTCCTTTATTCCAAAAGCCTTTTCCATTTTGATTGGCATAGATTATAATGTTAAGAAACATTGTGGGATACAACATTAAGGAACAGACTATGGATTAATTGCGTTTAGTTGGAAGAAGATAACTATTCACCATGCATTTCCTTACTTTTCTCCCCCCTTATTGAGATACAAGTGAAATACCACATTATATTAGTTCAGTGTACAGCATAATGCTTTGGTATTTGTAGTATATTACGAAGTGCTCACCACAATAAGTCTAGTTAACATCTTGTACCATATAGAGTTAGAAATTTTTTTTTTCCTTGTGATGAGAACATTTAAGAAGCACTCTCCTGGCAACTTTCAAATATGCAGTATAGTATTATTAACCATAACCACTGGGCTGTGCGTTACACCCCCATGACTTGCTTATTTTGCACCTGGAAATTTGTACCTTTTGATCCCCCTTTAACCACTGCATCACCCCCCACTTCCGGCCTCCGACAGCTGCCAGTCTGTTCTATGTGTCTTATGAGCTTGGGATTTGTGTTGTGTTGTTTTTTAAGATTCTGCATATAAGTGTTTTTCGTCTTTCTCTGTCTGACTTATTTCACTTAGCATGATGCCCTTATGGTCGATCCATGTTGTCATAAATGACTAGTTTTCATTCTCTTTTATGATTTAACAATATTCCATTGTGTATGTATAGCATTTCCTTTTTTAATCTCTTATATTTTTGGCTTTTGTCTTCACCACGCTACAGAAAATCTTCTAAAATTAACTGCTTCTGGATGGCAAACTATATGTTCTGTAAGGGATTAATATCCAAAATATACTCCAAACCCAAAAGGAGCTCACACACTTATTAGCAAAAAATCCAATAATTCAATTTTTAAATGAGCAAAAGACCTGAATAGACATTTTTCTGAGGTGGGTGTGGGGATAGGGTAACTGGGTGATGGGCACAAGTGATGTGATGAGCATTGGGTGTTGTACACAACTAATGAGTCATTGGATACTACATCAAAAACTAACAATGTGCTATATGTTGGCTAATCGAAGTTAAATTTTAAAAAGATACACAAATGGTCAAGAGGTGCCTGAAAAGGGGAAATGCAAATCAGAACCACAATGAGAAACCACCTGGCACATGTTAGAATGACTATGGTCAACAAGACAAAAACTAACCAAAGTGAACCCTGTGCACTGTTGGTGGGAATGTCAATTGGTGTAGCTCTATGGAAAATGGTATGGACGTTCTCCAAGAAATTAAAAATAGAACTATCCTGTGAACCAACGATCCCAGTTCTGGGTAAATATCTAGAGGAAATGAAATCACTATTCCAAAGAAATATCTGTACTCCCATCTTCATACATTGTTCACAATAGCTAAGGTATGGAAACAATCTAAATGCCCACCAACAGATGAATTAATTAGGTTGATGCGGCACATATACACAATGGAATATTATTCAGCCTAAAAAAAAGAAGGAAACTGTCATTTGTAACAACGTGGATGAAATCGGAGGACATTTTGCCAAGTGAACTAAGAGGATGACAAGTATCACAGAATATCTATTATATGTGGAATCTTTAAAAAGAAGTTGAACTCATAGAGCAGAAAAGTGGTTGCCAGGGATTGAGGATTGGGGGAAATAGAGAGAGGGTTAGTAAAAAGGTAAAAACTTATAGTTATAAGATAAATAAAGTCTCAGGATCTAATGTATAACAGGGTGACTATAGTTGATAACACTGTATTAATTGAAATTTGCTAAAAGAGGGAAAACTGAAATGTTCTCACCAGGAAAAAAAGATAACTATGTGAGGTGAAGGATGTGTTAATTAACTTGATGGTGGGAATCCTTTCACAGTATATGTATATCAAATTGTCATGTTGTCTACTTCAAATATCTTAGAATTTAATTTAATTATACCTCAATAAAGCCAGAAATAAATTAGCTGCTCTTGGCTAAACCTAACATTCTTGTGTCTCTTGGCACAGGCTTTATCCCCCACTTTATTTCAAATAATTATAGATTCATGGGACTTGCAGCAAAAACTAGTAGAGATCCTGTGTGCCTTTCACCCAGTTTTCCTCCAATAATAGCATCTGATATAATGAAATGTTATATCGTCTTGTATAATGAAATTGAGGCTTCCCCAGTTTTATATGCAGTGACATGTCTATGTGTGCATATGTATGTGTAGGTATATGCAATTTTATCATGTATGTAGCTTGTGTTATGACCACAATCAAGATACAGAACTGGGGCACCTGGGTGGCTCAGTGGGTTAAAGCCTCTGCTTTCAGCTCAGATCATGATCCCAGGGTCCTGGGATTGAGCCCCACATGGGGAGAGGGGTAGCCTCTGCTCAGCAGGGAGCCTGCTTCCCCCCCCTCTCTCTGCCTGTCTCTCTGCCTACTTGTGATCTCTCTCTCTGTCAAATAAATAAAATCTTAAAAAAAAAAGATACAGAACTAATCCATCATGACAAAGATCCTTTATGTTACCCATTTATAGTAATTTCTACTTCCTTTCCTTTCCAAAGTCCCTCGTAAAAAGTCCCTTCCAAAAGTCCCTCGTAACCACTAATATGTTCCCCATCTCCATAAGTTTATCAGTTTGAGAACATGATATAAATGGAATAATGGAAATATGTAACCTTTTGAGATTGGCTTTAGTCACCCAAGATAATTCTCAGAGGTTTTTTTTGTTTTTTGTTTTGTTTTGTTTTGTTTTGTTTTGTTTTGTTTTGTTGTTGTCTTTGGTTCCTTATGAGTTCTACATCTATGGACAACTAACTCTCCATATTGTATCTCTGCTTGTGTATGATAATAGTGCCAAAATGTTGGTTGGTCCCAAACTGAATATTGTTTCTATTATTTACATCCTGAGAGCCTTCTAGCCTTACCACCCTTCCAGCTGCCTAGTATGAGAGTCCTGAAATTGTTTTTGACTCATCCTTTAGCTCAGCCTCCAATGTTCAATTGTGTATCAAATTCTGATTATTCTTTCTCTATGCCTCATATTTTATTCTTTTTCCTTATTCTTTTTCAATTCTCAAGCTATTGCTCTCGTCCATAGTCTGTCTTACCTCTGTGCTATTGAGATAGACCCAGTAGCTAGTCTTTCTGCATTTTATTTCTCTCTACTCAAACCCTTTGTATACAGTCATGATCTGGAGGGGTCTGTCTTTCCTGGAGTGTCAGTACGGCACTACATTAGCAATGCCTGGGTGGCCCAGTTGGTTAAGTGTCTGCCTTCAGCTCAGATCATGATTGCAGGGTCCTGAGATCGAGTTCTGCATTGGGCTCCCTGTTCAGTGGGGAGCCTGCTTCTCCCTCTGTCTCCTCTGCTTGTGTGCATGCACTCACTCTCTGACAAATAAATAAAGAAAATCTTAAAAAAAAAAAAAAAAAAAAGAACCTACCTTAGCTCACTAGGTTCTACTACAGATACTTTGCAGTTATGTTGTCCTTCCAGTTCAGTCATGCTGGTCTTCATAGGTCTTTTTTTTTTTTTTAAGATTTTATTTATTTATTTATTTGACAGAGAGAGAGATCACAAGTAGGCAGAGAGGCAGGCAGAGAGAGAGGAGGAAGCAGGCTCCCTGCTGAGCAGAGAGCCCGATGCGGGACTGGATCCCAGGACCCTGAGATCATGACCTGAGCCGAAGGCAGCGGCTTAACCACTGAGCCACCCAGGCGCCCCCATAGGTCATTTTCTTATCTCTGTACTCATACTGTATTTCCAGTGGAACTCGTGTGTGGGCATGTATGTGTATGTGTGTTTACTAGCCAATATTTTGTGTGAAGTTTTGCCTCCTGGAAGTCCTAAGAGGCTTAGTAACACTGAGAAGAATCATGGGGCATCTTGGCAGTCGGATGGGAGGAGCCACTTTCCAAGTCCTCGGTCAACTGCCTGTCTAGCCCTTCTCTCGCAGTCCTTTGATGTGGTCTGGTTTCTAAATTTCACCACATAGAATGCCAAAGAATTCCTCTTCCTATCAGGAAGGCTACGAAGCAGGACAAAGATTCCTAAATTTCCCTCAACTGGACCGTTTTAGAAGTAAACATACAGATGGCTTTTTACTTTTAAGTATTGAAAATTCCTTTCCGGGCGCCTGGGTGGCTCAGTGGGTTAAGCCGCTGCCTTCGGCTCAGGTCATGATCTCAGAGTCCGGAGATCGAGTCCCACATCGGGCTCCCTGCTCAGCAGGGAGCCTGCTTCCCTCTCTCTCTCTCTGCCTGCCTCTCCATCTACTTGTGATTTCTGTCAAATAAATAAATAAAATCTTTAAAAAAAAAAAAAAAAAGAAAATTCCTTTCCTTCCCTCCCCTCACCTCTCCTCTCCTTTTTTCTGGTTTCATTTTAAACTGCTAGTAAATTTACAGGACCAAACCAGAAGCAGTAAGAATGCTAAAAACAAAAACAAAACCAAAAACCTGCATTCCTTTCTCCTAGTCATCTTAGGATAAGTAAAGTCACAAAAAATTTATTTATTTATTTATTTATTTATTTATTTTTAAAGATTTTATTTATTTATTTGACAGAGAGACACAGCGAGAGAGGGAACAGAAGTAGGGGGTGTGGGAGAGGGAGAAGCAGGGTTCCTGCTGAGCAGGGAGCCCGATGTGGGGCTCAATCTCTGGACCCTGAGATCATGATCTGAGCCAAAGGCGGACACTCTAACCAACTGAGCCACCTAGGTGCCCCCCACCTCAATTTTTTTTAAAGGTTTTATTTATTTATTTGACACAGAGAGAGAGAGATCACAAGATCAGCAGAGAAAGAGGCTGAGCAGAGAGCCTGATGCGGGGCTTGATCCCAGGACCTTGAGATCATGACCCGAGCCAAAGGCAGAGGCTTAACCCACTGAGCCACCCAGGTGCCCCCCCAATTTTTTTAAAATAGTAATAGCTGTACTTCATTTTCATTGAGATACAGTTGGATATTATCTATTTTCTCAGAGTCAAGCAAGACTTGTTTGAACCTTAGAGAAAGCCCCATGCACTTTACATTGTTGTTTCTTTTTTTTTTTTAATTAATTAATTTTTTTTTTTTTAGTTTTTTTTTTTTTTTTTTTTATAAACATGTATTTTTATCCCCAGGGGTACAGGTTGTTTCTAATTCAATGTTCTTCCTACCTAACATATAGAAAAACAATCCAACAATCAACAATCCCTTGAGAATCAATGTGGAACTCTGGAGTCAGAATAGTTTTATTTTTATGTACATATGTATATATTTACATTTTTTAAAAGTAATCTCTACACCCAATGAGGGGCTGAAACTCACAACCCGGAGATCAGGAGTTGCATGTTCCACTGACTAAGCCATCTGGATGCCGGGAGTTCTGTTATTTATGAACTTCCTGTCCTCGGGCAATTTACCTGATTTCTGTGAGCTTTATCTTTTCCTCTGTAAAATGTAGATGGCAAAACTTAGCTCCTAGGGTTATGAAATAAATAAGATATCCCAGGTAAAGGACCTAGCCTAGAGCTGGCACAGAGTAGCCCTCAACAAATAGGACTTTACTCTTTCCCTCTCTTTCTTCTTAGATTACTTCTGCACATATGGGGACACTAACTGCTTACTAAATGAATGTATAAAGATATTCTTTATTCCTGCATAGAAATTTCCTTTCCTTCTATTTCTCCTTTTCTTCATTGATGACTTGACTGCAACATAATAATCCTGATAACTTTCATTAAGTCTTTATATTAAATAAACAGTAGTTTGTACATTATTTTGTTCTCTTGGAAGATTGGGAAGCCATGTTATGAAAAATAATAGAGTAAAAAAATGATGAGGTAAAATAAATCCAATGTTTATAGTTACAGTGAATGAAGCAATATAAGGGTATGAGATTGGAAAAACATCTTTAAAGTATCCCTGACAAGGGCAGAAACAGTCAGACTGTTAGAAAATTATTTTAAGTTGAGACAGGCTTAAATTTGACGAAGATGGATTTCTAGCTATAGAGAAGTGAAGAGGTTGACAAATCAACTTTCCCCCCAAATCAACTATAAAACTGTACAGAACTTTCAAGATCAATCATTTTAGGGCTCAGGAAATCTATTGGGCTCAGGTTGACAAATCAACTTTCCCCCCAAATCAACTATAAAACTGTACAGAACTTTCAAGATCAATCATTTTAGGGCTCAGGAAATCTATTGGGCTCAGGCAAACAACAAACTGAAAATCGTATGTTCTTTAAAAACTGCTGAAAAATGGGAGGCTTCGCTAAAGGAGTGAGTGTCCAGGGGCCATCTCCATCTTCTACCCTAGTCTGTGGGGGCTCTTGGCCTATTAGGATGGTACTGGCTCTAAAAACCAGGAGCCAGAAGAGGCTAACCTGATTTGGAGTAGAGGATAGAAAACCCACATTCAGCTAACAGGAAAAGCCTGCAGCTCTCTTAGCCTCAGGTCTTGGTTGAAGCAAAAGGCATAGGAAGACCACCCAGAAATTTAACAGATCTTAGCAATAAGCTAACTCTTTTCAAATCTATTTTTACTGAGATATAATTGACATACATCACTGTGTAAGTTTAAGGTACCCAGCATTATGGTGTGACTTATATACATTGTGAAATGATTACAGCAATAAGTTCAGTTAGCATCCATCAGTGATATAATATAAAGAAAAAATAAAACAACAAAAATTTTTTTGTGATGAGAACTCTTAGGATTTACTCTTGACAACTTCCCTATAGATCATTTAGTAGCGTTAACACAAGCTATGTTGTCCATTACATTGCTAGTATTTGTTATGTTACACGGGGAAGTCTGTACTTCTTGACTTCCTTCCTCCAACTCCCCCTCCCCCGAACCTCTGCCTCTGATAACCACAGGTCTGATCTCTTTTCCTATGAGTTTGATTTGTTTTCTTTTTTTTTATTCTACATAAAGGGGAAATCATATACTATTTATCTTTCTCTGTCAATTATTTTACTTAGCATAATGCTGTCATGGTCTGTCCATGTTGTTGTAAATGGCAGGATTTCCTCATTTTTCATGACTAAATAATATCCCATTATATAGAATAGAATAGAATAGAATAGAATAATTATACCACAACTTCTTTATTCATTCATCTATTAGTGGGCACTTAGGTTGTTTCCAGGTCTTGGCTGTTGCACTTAATAGCAATAAGATAAATCTTGGTTGGAATTCCAAACTTCTCTGGCCATCTGGGAACTTGAAGGCATGTGCTGTGAAGACCAAGAAGGCCCTACAGCAGAAAGTGATAGTGTGGGGATACTTGAAAACTGCCCAAACTTTAAGTGTATCATTAAAGCAAGTAGCAAGCTGACCTATCATCAAAGAATGGAAGTTTTCAGAGTTAGAGGTGTTTGAATATTTCTGACTAATCATTCCCTCACCACCAACCTCTGCAACCACAGGGATGATTGCTAGGAGGTGAGGCCAAAAGATAAAAGTGAGAATTAAACATCCCTGATCAGTGATATCTGTGACCACTTACATGGGGAGGTTACTTAAAACAACAGCAACAACAATACAAAGCCAGCAACAACAAAAATCCTAGGAGGGAAAAAGAAAGAAAATAAGAATCTAGAATTGCATAATTTATTACCTAAAATGTAATAAAATGTAAAAATTTCTCAAAAAAAAAATCACAAAGTATGCAAAAAAAAAAAAAAAACCCACAAGGAAATATGATACATACTCAGGGGGAAAACTGTCAATGGGAAACTGCCTCTGAGTAGTCCCAGATGTTGGATTTAACAAAGTCTTTAAAGCAGTTACAAATATGTTAAAAGAATTATATATTATAAATTTGTTCAAAGAGGAAATCATATTTAACCAATTAAAGAGCACAATAGTGAAGTCAAACTTCTTTCTGACATGATACAATTTTCTTACATATAGCCAAAACATATGCTTTCCCCAGAAGTCCTTGAGTGATGTTTGCTTTTCTCCTTGATATCCTATAACGTAAATACTATAATGTAAAGTTAACTATTATTTTTTTAAGATTTTATTTATTTATTTGACAGAGAGATCATAAGTAGGCAGAGAGATAGGCAGAGAGAGAGGGAAGCAGGCTCCCTGGGATCAATGACCTGAGCCGAAGGCAGAGGCTTTAACCCACTGAGCCACCCAGGAGCCCCTAAAGTTAACTATTGTTAATACATCTTACGTGTTACATGATAAGGGGGTAAGAGAAGGAAGAAAAACATGTTAACCGTGTATATATATAAATATATATATTCATAACCAAAGAAGGAAGAAATAGTCATAAAAATTTCAGTCTTCTGCAACTAGTCCTGTGGTCATAGCTAGTATTTATGTTCGAAAGTATCAAGGAGGGAGGGCTGCCGGGTGGCTCAGTTGGTTAAGCATCTGCCTTCAGCTCACGTCATGATCCCAGGATCTGGAATCAAGTCCTGAAATGGCCTTTCTGCTCTGTAGCAAGCCTGCTTCTCCCTTTCCCTCTGTCCCTCCACCTCCCCCCAACCCTGCTCCTGTTCTCTCTCTCTCAAATGAATAAATAATTTAAAGAAGTGGGGAGGGGAACTGTCCTCTACACCAAGAAGGCGCTTTGAGACTGAAAAATAAAGCCAGTAACTCCATACAGTTTACACAGCATTTTATTCAGGATCTCTTACTGATAGGGCAGTTCAGGTGGGTGACACTTTGGAGCTGTGCAGGTCTTGCCTGCAAAGTCTGGACCCTAGTCTACAGATTTTATGGAATGAGAGGATGTACAAGACGGCTTTGTAGTGAGATCTGCGGGTTCACGTGCACCTAATTGACAGCTGACATTTAACAGACTTCATGGGGCCATTTGTGTGTCTGGAGAGGGAAAGACTGTGTTATCTCTAACAAATTCATGGGAGGCTGAAGTAAGCCCCCCCCCCACCCACTCTGGCCTTGGTGGGCATTTCTAAGGTATGTTTATTGATCTCCAAGGGGCATAAACCCAAGAGAGATCAGCTAGTGGAGATGAACAAGATAGAGGGCCAAAGATGGGGTCAGTATTGTCAATGCTCCTACAATTTATAACCATCTTCTTCCTCTATCCAGTCCATAATCCCTTTGCCTTCAGCAAGCACCTCAGCTAGTTGTAGTTCTTTGCCTCGTGGGGTAATTAAACCATCATTCCCAAAGGGTTGGCCATTAGCAATCCTGCTTTAAGTGGTTATTGTAGTTTTCCATTGACTTTAATCAAAGGGTATGGGAGTGCTAAGAGATGTTCTAAGGGATCTCTCCCATTTCCATTGTGTACTAGCAGCCCAGTTCCCCTTCACAAATTGGGATCAGTCACCCAGGGCAGTACAGTAAGTTCCTCCTTTGGCTGTTAATCCAAAAACAGGACAAGTCCAGAGTGGTCAGGTGGCAGTCTTACATTCCAGTTCAGTGGAATCATTGTTGTATCTCCTGTGGAAGCATTCTTCCATTTGGAACAAAGATCTCGAGACCAGGAAATCATAGGGTCATGAGGATGGGAAACAAAGCTTTTCCTTAGGTGGATCACTAGGGGTTAATATTGGATGTACTGACTTAGACATATACAGACTCTTGGAAGACATTATTCTGGGCTTGCAAGGTGGCCACTGAGCTGGCACTGTAACTGAGTTTTTGAAAGTGATTCTACTGTTCCATCAAGCCAGCTATTTCGGAATGATGAAGGCGGTAGAACTGATGAATTCCCTGAGTGTGGCCCCACTGCTGCACTTCATTTGCTGTTAAGTGAGTTGTGAGATCAGAAGAAATCCTGTGCAGAATATTGTGATAGTAAAATAAGGCATCTTATAGTCCATGGATGCTAGTTTGGGTAGAAGAAGTGCATTACCAGAGTGGTAAATCCATATCAAGAGTGTCTGTCGCATTAAGAATAAAACACTGCCCCTTCCATGCTGGAAGCAGCCCAATGTAATCAGCCTATCACTAGGTAAATGGCTGATCACCCCAGGTAATGGCACCATATTTGAGACCCAGTGTTAGTCTTTGTTGCAGGAGCCACTGAGCAGTGCCTAGAGCCAGATTTGCTTCCACGAGTAGAAGTCCATGTTGCTCCATTCCTGCTATTATGAACACTTTGTTCACGATCCCAACGGGCAACGACAGGAGTGGCTGGGAACAGAATGAGTCATCCTACCCTCCTGATTATGAAAACTCTTCTCAGCTGAGTCACTCTTTGGTGAGCATTCACATGGAACACAAATATCCTCAAGTTTTTTTTTGCCCATTTAAGAGTTCTGTACACATACCTCTTCTCCAAACCTCTTTGTCATCAATTTTTCCTATCATGTTCCTTTTAAGTCCCTGACCATCCAGCCAAAATATTGGCCTCAGCCAATGCATCCATATAGACTCATATCTTTGGCCATTTTCTCCTTCCAAGGAAAATGAACAACCAGATGCACTGCTCCATTTCCCCTCCCCACCCCCCAACTCTGGGAGGATTTCCCTTCACTACTGCCCTTCAGGGGTGTCCCAGAAAGGGGCTGTATTGTGCAGTTGTTTGTGGGTGGTGTCTGCATATTCTACAGCACCATCTGTAAATCAGCTTCTGCTTTCTCTTCTTCTGTCAACTGGTCGAAAGTAATTCTCTATGAGGTCGGATGTGCAGGCTTGGAGAGAGAATGTAATGTAGCCAGAATGGGGGTCATGGGAATTCGGGCCACTTCCTCATGTAACTTACTTATACATTCAAGGCCTGCTTGATCCTAATCTTGTATATGCCACTTCCAATTGATGGAGTGCTGCTGTGCACACCCAGCTTTATGGGTTGGTGAGTCAGATAACACCCAGTTAATGATGGGCAGTTTAGGTCACATGGTAACTTGATGCAGAAAACAGATGGATCTCTGGGAAAGACAGTGGTTTATCAACACCTTAGCCAGGTGGTGACTCCAATCACAGCTGCTGTTTCAGGTGTGATTTCCTTTGCTGAGCAAAGGAATACATCCTCTGGTACCTGGTATGTAGCTAGTGGTCTGGCAAATGCTTTCTTGTTGATACCTGATGGATTTTGATGATATTTTGGGACTCCTGGAATTAGTGTTTTTTTCAGAGTTACTGTCTAGTATTCCCTAAAAAATCTGATTTTTTCCCTTTGGAAATAGCTGGGGGAAAGATTAATAAAAATTTTGGGGTGAGTAGCAGTGTCTTTCCTCAAGGAATGCATCTTCCTCTTAATTCAAAAAGTTCTGAGTCTATAAACTGGTTCCTCAAGTATGGAAATTGACTGAGGAATAATGACTCTGCTTTAATGATTCAAGTTAGAGCACTAGAGGATGCTAGGGTTCCCCCTTACAAATTTCTCATGGTCATGGTGAGAGGTGTGTCCTCTAAAGCCTCCTGGGTTAATGACCAGGTCTTACAAATAACTCCACTCTAACATTTTAATCTTCCTATGCCTTTGGGTATTTTCCTCTACAGTATACCAGTGCAGTTCTAGAATTTCTACTTCATTCGTTGTAGGCAACTTATTGGTCTGTGTTTTAGCCCACCTACCAAATAAACTATTAGAGCTCTTTCTAACCCTTTAAGGTAAAACACTGAATCTAGAATCTCTGTTTAGTGGGCCCATAACGATACATTCGACCTGATCAAATTTTATACTCCTTCTATCATTATCAACCCTCTTGATATCCATTCCCACACATATTCTCCAAATTTCTGTCTGCATAAATTAGAAAAACTATGCAGTTCTTTTGTATATTATACTTGCTCATGGGTCATGGTTTGTATTTCAGTCTTTGGAGCCTGCTTGTCTTTGAATCTAGAACTAGAAACAAAGAGAGGTGACAGGAGACTCAAAGGTATCTTTTTTTTTTTAAGATTTTATTTATTTATTTGACAGAGAGAGATCACAGGTTGGCAGAGAGGCAGGCAGAGAGAGAGAGAGGGAAGCAGGCTCCCTGCTGAGCAGAGAGCCCGATGCGGGACTCGATCCCAGGACCCTGAGATCATGACCCGAGCCAAAGGCAGCGGCTTAACCCACTGAGCCACCCAGGTGCCTTCAAAGGTATCTTTTAAGGCAAATACTTCAGGGGAGGCCATTATAGATTCTTCAGGCAAAGCAGGGTTAGCCTGCTCAGACAGAAATGGAGGCCTATTTATACTGAGAAAGAAACTAAGCAGAATTTAGAGGTTTAATGTCCACAACTTCATCAGCATCTTCTCATATATCCATTCTAGTTTTCAAAAGTTACTCTTTACCTACCTAAATATTTTTAAAATTTTACTTTAGAATTTTATACTTATTAATTGCATTTTAGTTAGACAATGTTATAGTCCTTTGAAACTGGATTAGAATTTAATATGTAAATAACCAAATGTAAAAACCTTCCTAGTCCTACAACCTGATAAAAATCTGACTTAGTATGTTAATTTAGACAAGATGGGAATATGAAGACTTTTGAGGCTCTTAGTCTATGTAGGCGTAGCAACCTATGATTAAGCCATTCACTCAGCATTCAATGAACTTAAAAAAAAAAAATCCTTATTTATTCATTTATTTATTTATTTATTATTTTCTTTCTTTCTTTCTTTGACAGAGCACAAGCAGAGGGGAACAGGGGCTGGAGAAGCAGGCTCCCCACTGAGCAGGGAGCCCAATGCAGGCCTTGACTCCAGGACACTAAGATCATGACCTGAGCTGAAAGCAGACACTTAACTGACTGAGCCACCCAGACTCCCCTGAATGAACACAATTTTTTTCAAAGATTTTATTTATTTTTTTGACAGAAAAAGACAGTGAGAGAGGGAACACAAGCAGGGGGAGTGGGAGAGGGAGAAGCAGGCATCCCACCAAGCAGGGAGCCCAGTGCTGGGCTCCATCCCAGGACCTTGGGATCATGACCTGAGCTGAAGGCAGTTGTTTAATGATTGAGCCACTCAGGCTCCCCTCAGTGAATAATTTAATGAACACTTCCCAAATGCCTGGTCCTGTGTTTGGAACTGGGAATATAAACATAGCTAAAACCTAATTTCTACACTCAAGAAGTATATAGTCTAATGATATAAAAAGTCTGTCAGTGCCTAGTCTTACCAAACTCCTTGTTGTATGGTAAGAGTCATCAATCAGTAGCAATCTGGACATCACCTGATAATCATCTATGCCCTGAAATATGCCCAGCTTGCCCACTTGAACTCTCTTGAGGGTAAAATAGAGACAGTAATACCTGTGCTAAATGGTGTTTGGGAGGCTTGATAAGACGCAAAGTACCACAGAGCTAGACACTCTACAAATAATAGCTCTTATGAGTTAATATGAAATACATCCTGACTCAAAATCAAAGAGCAAGTGGTATTTGCACCACTGAACAGTCATAAAGATTTGGGTATCTGAGACTCAATTCCTCTACATTCTCTTAGGAGAAAAGTTTGTAGACTTGAAATGGGCTTAATGGAATTCTTCTTTAGTTATGACATAAAGGAGTACCTCTTCTTCCTTTATATTCTTGTGTTCTCATAGAACACATCTCGTTGCTTTTCTTCCTAGCAGTTATCTCAATTTGTAATTAGATATGAATGAGTACGATGACTTGATAATGTCTGTCTCTCCCACTAGACTAAGGGCATTGTGAATATAGGGGCATGTCTGGCTTTGCTTATTGTCAGATCTTCAGAGTTTAGCACAATGCCTTGCACATGGTAGATAGCTAAAAAGCACAATAAATGGATCAGTCAATCAAGGATCACTTAAGGGTGAAACACTGAAAGGATTTCTATTAATGTTGTAAGTAAATATTGGTTAACTATTGGTTAATACTATTCTATGAGTTGAAGGTGATGCAATGAAACAGGAGAACACAACAGGATAAATATGGTAAAGGAGGAGAAGAAATATTATTTATAGATGATGGTTCTGTATATAATTGTAGCAGGGCCACCTGGCTGGCTCAGTTGGTAGAGCACGTGACTCTTGATCTTAGGGTTGTGAGTTCAGGCCCCATGCTGGGTGTGGAGCTTACTTAAAAAAAAAAAAGAAATAAAATTTTAAAAAACTTAAAAAAAGATTCTCTCTATATAACCGTATCAAGTATATCATCTAAAAATCTATAAATGATAAGTTTAGAAATCAAAGTGGATTAAAAATAAATTTATTAGAATCAAGAGCTTTCTTGTGTACCAACAAAAACCAGTCAGAAAATACAATGGGAAAAATGTCATTCATAAGAGCAGCAAAAGAATGTCAGATACTCAAGGAAAGTCTAACAATGTTTTTGGCACTTGTATAAAGAAAACTATAAAACTCTACTGTGGGACATAAAAAGAAATCTTGGAATAAGCAAAAAGGCTATCTTTCTTTAATATGGGAATATATTATATTATGCAAATAACATGAATGTCCTAGTGCGACAGATTCAAATAATACAGAAAAACACAGCAAAAGATAAAATTCCTCCTTTATCAACCTTCAACTCAATTATCTCCCTAGATATAACATGTACAACCTCTAGACCCCTTTCTGTGAGTTTACTTACAAGTAATTGTGTGTGCTGGGGGGGGGGTGTGCATGCGTGTGTGTGTGCACGCGTGTTTGTTTACTTGTTTTGCCTTTCACAGATAAGGCTTTTATTCTGTAACTCTTTATGCTGTAACTTTCTTTTCCTAGTGTATTTTCTCTCTCTTCTTCATATTACTTTCGGTGGTTCTGTCTTCCAGTTTACTGATTCTTTCCTCTGTCTCTTCTGTTTTGTGTTGAGTCCACCCGCTGAGCTTTTTATTTTAGTCATTGCATTTTCAGTTCTAAAATTTCCATTTGGCTCTTATATTTTCTATTTCTTTGATGAGACTTTCTATTTCTTTGCTGAGGCTTCCTTTTTTTTTTTTTCATTTGTTTCAAATGAGTCCATAATTGCTCACTGAAGCATTTTTATCATGGTTGCTTCAAAATCCTTGTGAATAACTCTTATATCTCTATCATATCAGTATTGGCCTCTATTTTTTTTCTACCCATCGTGAGATCTTCTGGTTCTTGATATGATGAATTATTTTTTTATTGAAACCTGGACATTTTTATCCTATATTATAAGACTCCAGATCTTATTTAAACCTCTGTTTAAGCTGGCTTTCTCTGGTACTACTCTAGCAATAGAAGGTGGGTGGGAGGAGCATTGCCCCAATACTGCCAGGTCAATGTACAAGTCCAAGTTCCCCACTCAGTCTCCACGGACACCTGAAGGGTTGCTCCTTGTACTGCTAGGTAGAAGTGAGAGTCCTGGTTCCTTTCAGTCTCCACTGACACTGTGGTGGTGGTGGCCTCTTGAGTGCTGGACAATGGTGAAAATCCTGACGCTCTACTAGGCCTCCTCTGACACCACCCTGGAGAGAATATTGGACCACCTTGTTGAAGCTCACTGAGAGTGGAAGTCCAGTCTTTCTTCTAGGATTTTTTTTTTCATCAGTGGAGGTGGAGATCACAGATTTTCACTGTAGTGTCTGGCTGACGTACAGTATTATTGTCTAAAAGTTTTCTATCTTACTAAACTGCTGTCTTTTTGCTACCCTAGCTAGATGAAGATTTGGGGGGGGGCTTTTTTTATTTGTACCTGTTGGAATTTCCAGGCTACCAACTTCTTTAGTTCCCCTCTGGGGTATACGAAGCAAAAGAATATCCAGGGAATTCATATAATGTCAAGGTCCCAAGTCAGTTTTCCTCTCTGCACCTTTCAGTCTTCTTAAATTTATTTTATATTTAATGTCCAAGATTTTCAGGGGTACATAAGAGAGAGGGATAGGGATAAGTATGGCTATTCCACTTCTCCAAGGCAGAGTTCCTGAGACCTGTTTTTAAACAACTAAATCCTGTCTTAACGATTCTTCTGTGTAACTGTTTATGGTTATATATAGTAATCTGTAAGTATAGATGAATGCAATTTATATAACCACTCCTTACTGGTAAATATATTTTTTCTTACTGGTAAATATTTAATGTTTTCTAGATTCAGTATTATAAAAGCTAATTCCCCTTAACAATTCAGAACTTCAGTGGAATCTGTGTGAGTTGACCAGATGAATTTAATAATGGAAATTTAGGTAAAAGGAAGGTGATAAGGAAGTACTTGAAAACCAAATGGTAAATATAAAACTATTATAAAAATTATAGTAGTGTGATTTTGACATAGGTATAGACAGATCGGTAATTGAGAAGAGAAAATCCAGAAATAAATATAGGCATATATGAAAATTTAGTATGTGACAGAAGTGGTCTCTTTAATAAATAGCTTTACAACAACATTTTCCAAGTTGGCAATTCTGCACAAATTAATTTGACTTCTGATTGTTAAAAATAATAATAAACTAACTTCCAGATTGTTAAAGGAGCAAATATTAAAAAGAGACCACAGAGGTCCTACCAAAAAAACTTGGATGAATGTTTTTACAATCTAGGGGTGGGGAAAGACTTCCTAAACATGACAGAAAAGTACAGAAGAAATGACTCATAAATTAGATTACATAAAAGTAAAAAATTCTTCTGGGAAGTAAAAACCATCTTGAACAAAGTTAAAGATACATAAAGAAAATGAAATATCTGCAATACATATAAAAGAAAACCATAAAACATTTCTATAAATTAATAAAAATCAATATACTATGAAAAAATAGACAAAGCAGGTAAACGAAAACTGAAAAATGATGAAATTACATAGGTCAAAAACCTATGAAGAATGTTTAATATCACTGGTTATCAAAATTATGCAAATAAAAAATAAGATACTTTTCACTTTTCAGAATGGAAAAGATAAAAAGTTATTTGGTAAAACCCAACATTGAGAGTGTGGGGAAATGTACCTTTAGTAAATGTCCATGTGAGTACAGATTTGAGTATTTCAGAGGGCGCTATGGCAGTATATGTCATCATTTTCCATCAGAATTATCCTCTGATTCAGTAATAGTTTCAGGAACATAGCCTAAATTTTCATTATTGTGTAGTTTATAATAGAAAAACAAAAAAATGGATATAGCTTTAGAAGTTCATTGATAAAGGGTTAGATGATAAAAAGGGCACATTCATGCACTGTGTACTCTCACCAGTTAAAATAGTTAAGAATCTCATGTACTGACTTGAACCAATATTTAAGATCTTGTTGAATAAAAATTGCCAGGTAGCTTTTTTAATAATGCTATTTATATAAAGCTCTATGTGCACGTGTACGTGTGTGCACGTGTGCTTTGAGAGATTCTAAAAGGAGCAAAGGTTTACTCTAGGGGCCATGATGGCAGGTATACATTTTGTCCTTTATTGTTTCCTGTTCTATCAGAATGGGAAAACGTATCATTTTTGAGAATCAGAAAAAAAGCTGGTTTCATTAAATCTTAATTACAGCCATCACTAAAGAACGTCTCAAAATCGTTTATGGCATATACTACTCTATACCCAAATTGCATAAATGCATACGCAAGACCACGACTGATGCCATCCTTTGGTCACCTGAATAGTGAACGAGAATTTTGGTTCACGGTCAGGCTCTGTTTTGCTTGGTACTGTAATTTAATGACCAGATAGCCCAGGAATGTTGGCCCACAGTACTCTGTTGGAGTTTTATTACCATGAAATGATGTGATACAGGACGGTCCATTATAGGTCTCTCTGACTGGGGAATCATAGGCAAGTGAGTTAGCCTCTTTGAATCTCAGCTTCCTCTGTAAAAATATTATCTGCTATCTTTCTACTTCACAGAACTGTAAGGATTAAGAGATGGTGTGTCTGAAACATTTTCTAAATTCTGCCGTGCTAGGGTAGTTACTATTCTTATCATCATGTTTACTAAAATAAGGAAAACTGCCATTAACAATGGGGATGATAGATATTATCAAAATTAAAATGATGAATGATGTCAAGCAGTGAGCTTTGGGAAGAATAAGCCTTCCATCTAGAATTAGTATCAAACTTTAACTCTGGCATCCTTCTGCTGAAATCATAGGATAACATTTTGATACTTTGAGCCACATAAAACCTGGAAGCCATTGCTACATGGTGATAGGTAAAGGAAAGGACATGTAATTCAATCCACCAGGAAGATTTTTATCCAAAATGAAACTATTTTCTCTCCCTGCTAGTCAGGCAGAAATCTAATTACTCATGTTTGATCTGCTAGGGAGAGGCAAAGCTGAGAAAATAATAGATTATAGACAATTTTATTGAATGTAATCTTTGAAATCAGCAAATGAAGATTTTGCATTTTGCACATAGTTACTTAGCTGATGTTAAGAATAAGATCAGGTCAATAATAATAATTTTTGTTTTACTGTGATCTGTTCTAGTTTCAGTTATGGAGCTGGCTATTTCGTTGTCCCTTTCTTTGAGAGAATGCTTTAAAGGTAATCTCTCTCTAGTTGTGGGTTTAGTGCAGAATTGTTTTTCATATCACCTAATGTTTCAGACACAGAACCAGAATAAAGTTAAAGACAAGCAGTGGGAAGGCTGGAAGCATAAAGAAAGATGCTGAAATGAACTCTTTACCTTTCAGTTGTGTCCATCCTCACAGCCATCAGGCTAGTTTGATCCAATGAGGCATGGGAGTGGGAGCAAGCAGAAATACACAGTGTTGTGTAAAGCCAAGTACTCTCCTCTTCCTCTCCTTTTTGCTTTGCACAGTTGGGTGGAGGAGGGCAGGAGACCTGGTTCCGGCGGCAGATCTGGGCTGTCTGACGGGATGTTGAAGGCTGGCACAGCCAAGGGTTGGGAACCACCATCGGTGGTCCTTCACTTTGGGCACAGTACTGACCACCTGGCACACTTCCTGTTTATCCTCACAACAATGCTCTAACGTAAGTGGTCTGATCCCTGTTGGACAGTTAAGGGAATGAAACTTTTGAAAGCTAAGCAACGTGGCCTAGATTACACAGGAGGGAAATATTTCAACCATCAGATGAAATAATATTTAAGAAAATGCTTTCAGGTTTGTGAAATGTAGAGCACTTGAGTGGCTCAGTCAGTTAAAGCGACTGCCTTCAGTCAGGTCATGATCCCAGGGTCTTGGGATGGAGTCCTGCATCGGGCTCCCTGCCCAGTGGGGCCTGCTTCTCCCTCTGCCTGCTGCTCCCTCTGCTTGTGCTTTCTCCTACCCCCTCTCTCCCTCTCTGTCAAATAAATAAGTAAAAAAAAAAAAATTTTTTTTTTAAGATTTTATTTATTTATTTGAGAGAGAGGCAGTGAGAGAGAGCATGAGCAAGGAGAAGGTCAGAGGGAGAAGCAGACTCCCCATGGGGCTGGGAGCCAGATGCGGGACTCCATCCTGGGACTCTGGGATCATGACCTGAGCCGAAGGCAGTCGTCCAACCAACTGAGCCACCCAGGCATCCCAAGTAAAATGTTTTTTAGAAAAAGAAATTGTAAATGCTCTACAAATTTTAATTGTTGAGATTATTATTACACTAGCCCTCAGCAAGGAAGTAAAAATCTGTTCTTTCCTAGCACGCTTTCCAGACAGGCTTCCACCCATTCTGCATTAATACAGCAACTGCTTGCAGTTCCAGAAAGGGCAGGCTTAGTATTCCAGCGACCCTGGGTGTTCCGGTGGCCCTGCTGGTGCACCTTGCTGGGACGATTATCTTGCAAAGATGACGCTGGATCCCGGGGTAGGGTGGTGGTGGTGGTGGGGACAAACAAAGGGAAATCTACTTTCCTCATTACTCTGTGAGGATTATCCCACCATGAGAGTACAAAGGCGAATTTTATCGTATGTGTGGGAATGATCGGGCTGATAATGGCCTCGCATCCTAATTGGTCTCTTAGGATGGGTCACTCTGTGCTCTTAGGACTTCACGGTCTTGTCTCTTTTTGTTCTCCCGGAGCCGCGCACAGCAGCGTGTTTGTCAGTTTCACAAGCGCTCAGCTGTGCCCTGATAGCCAGCGGTCACCCTCAGATTACCGATAGCTGGTGTGTCCGGAGAGATGGGGCTGGGGCGCCCCAGCTGCCTCGCTCCCGAATGACTGGCAGCTCCTTTCCAAGAGGCTGCCACCCTTTCTCTGGCGTGCGAAGGTTATCTAAGTGCCTACCATTCAACTCTGTTGTCCCTTGTGGTGGTAACTGCTCTGACAACAGTTTGCCTTCTTATGGGAATATCCCACCGCGCTGTAGGGAAAAAGAGGCAAAACTTTATTCCCACGTTCTGACTAGGACTCTGGGGTCTGTTACATCTTTTCTCAGCCCTGTATTAACTCGTGATATTTCTTGCCCGTTTGGCTTCTCAGGAGTCAAATCATCAAATACGGCATCTTGTTTGTTCTAAGGATCCTAGTGCGTTAGGATCCACATTTATTTAGTTGGGAAGATGGAGGGGATTCTCAGGAGGCCAGTTTGGAAAGCACCAAGAAGAGTCCTGGACCGAGGAACCCGATTATAGGACACTGTCCCTTACTTTGGCATGTCACACCACCCGACCTCGCTTAGTGCCACAGATTTCTTTTTCCATGATAGAAGAGTTTACCTTTTAGGGATTTAAAGAAGATGAATGAAGTACATTTAAAATTGTATCTATGATCCATACTGACTCAAAATTGTCCTGCTACATGGGCATAGCAACAGATTACTCTCCTCTGAAAACCCTCTTTTTAAACTCTGGGTTTTTAAAAAAATTCTTTTTAAACTCTGGGTGTTTGGAAGCAGTGTGGACACTGACAACTACTTTTGGGTCTGGCTGGTCCCATTTCTGGGCCCTGGATCTTGCTTACTTTTAACTTCGAAAAACTTGAGAGAGGGGCCTGACAAGAGGGGCCTGACGGATTCTCCAAGACTTAGAGCTGTCTTATTCACGAAAGCCAGAACAGACAGTCAATTCCAAATTTGGAGGAAGCCCAGATATGTTTTTGGGGCAGGCTTTCCAGACACAGTTAACTCTGTCTTTCCATGATAGATTACAGAATTAATCCTACAAGCTGTTTCTTAAATGTGCACTGCCGGTCATATGATGTGTCCTTGAAGGAGAGTGAATGAGTTGAGAAGCAAGCAGTAAGGGGTGTCTGGGTGGCTCAGTTGGTTAAGCCTCTGCCTTCAGCTGAGGTCATGATCTCAGGGTCTTGGGATCAAGCCCCGAATTGGACTTTCTGCTCAGCAGGGAGCCTGCTTCCCCTCTCTCTCTCTCTCTGCCTACTTGTGATCTGTCAAATAAATAAATAAAATCTTTCAAAAAGTGGGGGAGGGGAGTGGTAAGTCATTACTCCTTTGATTCTAAGGTAAAACATTTTAGAGAAACCACTTATTGAGTACAAGAATGGTGGCTTTACATATTTAATCCTCATGACAACTCAGTGATATATGTGCTATAATCCCTATTTTACATACAAGCAAACCAAGAGAGGTCAAGGATCTGTCCAAGGTCAAATAACTTCAGTAGCAGGGCTGGAAATCAGTAGTAGGGCTATGTGACTCCAAAGGGCAGGGCTTTAACTGTTGTTAAGATTTTATTCTATGATATAGATTTATTATTCAAAGTTATAAGGAAATCATATTTTTGTATGCTATATAATAAATTCACCAAAATAGCTTGTTTTGTACAAGAATTCTGTTGTAAAATCTGTTATAAATTAGGGAAGCCTGGATGGTTCAGTCATTAAGCATCTGCCTTGGGCTCAGGTCCTGATCCCAGGGTCCTGGGATCAAGCCCCGCATCGGGCTCCCTGCTCAACAGGAAGCTGCTTCTCCCTCTCCCAGTCCCCCTGCTTGTTTCCCTCTCTCACTGTCTCTTCATGTGTCAAAAAAAAAAAATCTTTAAAAAAATAAAGTTAATATCTCCTCCCAGATTATTTATCTGAATCCAGATTTTCTTAAACATTAAATTTTCTTAGAGTGATAGCCATGAGTTTATTTATTTATTTATTTATTTATTAAAGATTTATTTGAGAGAGTGAAAGAGAGAGAGAGCACAGGGATGGGATGGTGCAGAGGGAAAGGAAGAGAGGGAATCCCAAGCAGACCCTCCCACTGAGTGTGGAGCCTGTTGCAGGGCTCGATCTAATGACCCTGATCATGACTTGATCCAAAACCAAGGGTCAGATGTTCAACCAACTGAGCTACCCAGGTGCCCCGATAGCCATGAGTTTTTAAAAAATTCAGCAAATATTGAGCACGTCCTATGTGCCAGATACTGGGGATAGACTAGTGGGTAAATTGTATATAGTTTTTAACCTCTTGGAACTTGTGTTGTACGTTGTGTTGAGGATTCTCTGGGAATCCATAACTGATCATCTCTTTAGGCTTAAGTACATCTCTGTGTTTCAGTAATACCCTGCTTTTATTATAATATATAAGATAAAATAAAAAATATAAAAATATGCTAAAAATATCCATGTATCCATCAGTTTAACATATAGAACATTAATAATGAAGTGGGGCACCTGGCTTGCTCAGTCAGTAGAGTATGTCTCTTGATCTTGGGGTTGTGGGTTTGAGCCCCATGTTGGGTGCAGAGATTACTTAAAATATAATCTTTAAAACAAACAAAGGATGAACCAATATAAACCTCTGCCAATTGTATCCTTGTCTCTTCTCTATAGAGAAGAAAGTACTATCCTGAATGGTAGTCATTAGATCTTTCTTTTTTTTTTTATTGTAGTAATATATATATATAACATAAAATTTACTATTTCAATTATTTTTAAGTGTAAAATTCAGTGGCATTGATCACACTCAAAATGTTGGGCAACTATCACCACTCTTTATTCCCAAAACTTTATCACCACAGAAACTGTGTAACCATTAAGAAATAACTCCCCATTTCCCATTTCCCCCTCCACCCAGTTCTTAGTAATCTCTAATCTACTTTTTGTTTCTATGAATTTGCCCATTTTAGACCCCCCCAAACACTGGGTAAAATGAATTTTTTTTTAAATGTTTTCTTTTTTTTTTAAGATTTTATTTATTTATTTGTCAGAGAGAGAGCGAGCGAGAGCGAGCACAGGCAGACAGAGTGGCAGGCAGAGGCAGAGGGAGAAGCAGGCTCCCTGCGGAGCAAGTAGCCCGATGTGGGACCCGATCCCAGGACGCTGGGATCATGACCTGAGCCGAAGGCAGCTGCTTAACCAACTGAGCCACCCAGGCGTCCCGGGAAAAAGGAATTTTTAATACTAGGACTGGGTCCAAAAAATAATAATAGGGCTGAGTTAACTAAATAACATTTGGAAAGGGTCACCTTTTTTTCAGTTTTATTGGGACATAATTGACATTACATCATATTCGTTTCAGGTGTACAAAATAATGACTTGATCTGTGTGTATGTTGTGAAATGATTACCACAAGTTAACATCTAGCACCTCACAGTTACACATTTTTTTTCTTATGATGAGGACTTTTAAGATCTATTCTCTTAGCAACTTTCAAGTAATATAATCAGTATTGCCAACTATAGTCACTATGCTGTACAATATATCCCTGGAACTTAATTATCTTATAACTGGAAGTTTGTACCTCTGAAAGTATGTACCTTTGGAACACCTTAACCCATATCCTCTACCTGCCTACTATCTGGCAACCAGGACTGTCTGTTCCTGTGAGTTTGGTTTTTTTTAGATTCCATATATAAGTGAGATGACACAGTGTTTGTCTTTCTTTGTCTGAATTATTTCACTTAGCATAATGCTGCAAAGACAGGATTCCCTTCTTTTTTTTTTAATAGCTGAATAATATTCCATTGTGTATATAGACCACATTTTCTTTCCTGTTCTTCCAGCTTTATCGAGAAATAATTAACATGCATCACTGTATTTGTTTAAGGTATATAGCACAATAATTTGACTTACATATATTGTGAAATGATTACCACAATAGGTTCAGCTGACATCCATTGTCTCCTATAGATAAAATAAAAAGAAAGAAGAAAAGGAAAAAGAAAAAAAATTTCTCCTTGTTGTAAGAATTCTTCGGATGTACTCTCAACAACTTTCCTATATACCTTACAGCCATGTTAGTTGTAGTTGTCATGTTGTACATTACATCCTTGTATTTGTTTATCTTATAATGGGAAGTTTGTACCTTTTGACCACCTTCCTCCATTCCCACTTTCCCAACCCTCCACTTCTGGTAACCACAAGTCTGATCTCTTTTTCTATGAGTTCATTTTGTTTCTTTGTTTTTTGTTTATTAGATTCTGCATATAAGTCAGATCATACAATATTGTCTTTTTCTTTTTGTCTTAGTACACTTAGCATGATGCCATGAAAGTCTATCCAGTTGTCACAAAAGGTAGGATTTTCTCCTTTTGTGTGACTGAATAATATTCTAGTGTATATGTATACCAAAACTTCTTTATCCATTCATCTATTTATGGATACTTTGGTTGTTTCTGTATCTTGGCTATTGTAAATAGTGCCATAATGAACATTGCAGATATTTCTTTGAGATAGTGATTTCATTTTCTTTGGATATATACCCCAAAAGCGGGATCACTGGTTCATGTGATAATTTCATTTTAAATGTTTTGAGGAACTTCCATATTGTTTTCTGTAGTGGCTGTACTAGTTTACATTCTCACCAGTGGTACCCAAGGGTTTGCTTTCTCTACATCCTAGCCAACAATTATTATCTCTTGTCTTTTTGATGATCCATCCTAACATGTGTGAGGTGATACCTCATTGTGGCTGTGATCGGCATTTCCCTGATGGTTAGTGATGTTGAGCACCTTTTCAAGTACCTGTAGGCCATTTAAATATTTTTTATAAGTGAAAGAACAGTTTGTCATTTTGTGTCTAGCCTATTTTACTCAACATAATGTTTTCAAGTTTCATCCATGTAATGTGATTCAGAATCTCATTCCTTTTTAAGGCTAAAAAATATTTCATTGTATGTTTTTAACATATTTTGTTTATCCATTCATCTGTTGACGGAAATTAGGTTGTTACCTTCTTTTGACTACTGTGAATAATACTGCAATCAATATTGGTGTATAAGCACCTGTTTCAATTCTTTGGGGTATCTGCCTAGAATGCAATTGCTGGGTCATTTGGTAATTGTGTTTTAGCTTTCTGAGGACCGGTCAAACTGTTTTCCATAGCAGCTGCACCATTTTACATTCCCACCAGCAAAATGCGAGTGTTCTGAATTTTTCACATCCTTAATAATACTTATTTTCCATTAAAAAAAATTATAGCCATCCTAGTAGGTATGAAATGGTATTTCATTTTGGGTTTGATATGCATTTCTCTAATGACTAATGATGTTGAGCTCCTTTTCGTGTGCTAATTGGCCATTTGTGTATCTTCTTTGGAGAAATATTTATTCAAGTTCTTTGCCCATTTTTGAATTGTGTTTTCTTTCTGTTGTTGAGTTGTAGCAGTTCATTATATATTCTTAATAATTCTTATCAGATATATAATTTGCAAATGTTTCTATCATGCTGTAGGTTGTCTTTTCACTTCTTTGATAATGTCCTTTGATGTACAAAAGTTTAAAATTTTGATGAAGTCCTATATGTTTTTAAAATTTTGTTGTCCAGGGGGGCGCCTGGGTGGCTCAGTGGGGTAAGCCTCTGCCTTCGGCTCAGGTCATGATCCCAGGGTCCTGGGATCGAGCCCTGCATAGGGCTCTCTGCTCAGCAGGAAGCCTGCTTCCTCCTCTCTCTCTCTCTGCCTGCCTCTCTGCCTACTTGTGATCTCTCTCTCTCTATGTAAAAAAAAAAAGAACATCTTAAAAAAAAATTTTTTTTGTTGTCCAGGCTTTTGATGTCATTGCCAAATCCACGATCATGAAAATTTACTCCTATGTTTTCTTGTTAGAGTATTATGGTTTTAGCTCTTATACTAATTTAGGTCATTTATCCATTTTGGGTTAATTTTTGCATATGGTGTAAGATAAAGGTCTGAGTTCATTCTTTTGCATGTAGAAATCCAGTTGTCTCAACATCATTTATTGAGAAGACTATTCTTTCCCCATTGAATGGCCTTGGCACCCTTGTACCAAATCAGTTGGCCATAAGTATATGGGTTTATTTCTGGAGACTCAATTCTATTCCATTGGTCTATGTATCTGTTCTCATGCCAGTATCACACTGTTTTGATTACTATAGCTCTGTAGTGAGTTTTGAAATTGGGATATGTGAATCTTCCAATTTTGTTCCTCTTTTTCAAGATCATTTTGGCTATTCAGGATTTCTTGCAATTCTACATAAATTTGAAGGTCAGTTTTTTTCTTATCTGCAAAAGAGGCTGATGATATGTTGATAGTGATAGCATTAAATCTGTAGATCACTTTGGGTAGTATTGACATTTTAATAATAATAAGTATTCTTACCCAAGACCATAGGATATATTTCTCTTTATTTGGATCTTCTTTCATTTTCTTTAGTGCTGTTTTATATTTCTCAGATTTTATACCATCTAAAACTTATTCTTCGACATTTTATTCTAGTGGATGCTATTAGAAGTATAACTGTTTTCTTAACTTTCTCTTTTAGATTGCCCATTACAAGTATATAGAATCATAACTGACTCTTGTGTATTGATATTATTCCCTGAAAATTTGTTGAATTCTTTAATTAGTTCTATTAGCTTTCTTGTGGATTCCTTGGGAATTTCTTTATATAGGGCTATTTTACCTGCAAATAGAAATAGTTTTACTTTTTCCTTTCCAATCTAATTTTTTTTTCTTGTCTAACTGCTTTGGCTAGAACTTCCATTACAGAGTTGAATAATAGTGACAAAAGTGGGCATCCTTGTCTGGTTTCCTATCTTAAGGAGGAAACCTTCAGTCTTTTATTATTGAGTATTATGTTAGCTTTGAGTTTATCATAAATGTCCTTTATCATATTGAGGAAATTCCCTTTTATTCCCAGTTTTCTATTTTTTTTTTAAATCATGGAAGAGTGTTGTATTTTATTCTGAAAGGGTGCCAGATGCCTTTTCTGCATCAATTGAGATGTGTGTATTTTTCCCTTCATCCTATTAATGTGATTTATTACATTGATTGATTTTCTTATGCAATCACTATTGCATTCCTAGGGTAAATCCCACTCAGTCATAATGTATTATTTTAATATGCTGTTGGATATGTTTGTTTTGTTGAGGATTTTTAGCACCTATATTCATAAGGAATTTTGGTTTACAGTTTCCTTTCTTATTTATGTCTTTATCTAATATCAGGATAATGCTAGCCTCATAGAATGAGTATGAAAGTGTTCCCTCCTCTTCAGTCTTTTGAAAGCATTTGAAAGGAACTCTTGATGGTATAAATGTTTTTGTAATTCACCAGCAAAGCCATCTGGTTCTGAACTTGCTTTGGTCTTCTGTTATATTTAGGGAGTTTTCTGCCACTGTTTCTTCAAATAATCTTTCTCCTCCTTTCTGTCTCTCTTTTCCCTCTGGAGCTTCCATAATTTACGTTAGTCCACTTGTTGGTGCCCCACATGTCCCTTAGATGGTTCAGTTTTCTTCTTCTTCTTCTTCTTTTTTTTTTTCTATTCCTCAAACTTGATAAGTTGAGTTATTCTGTCTTCAAGTTCACTGACTTTTTTCTTTTGTATGTTAAGTTTTGCTATTGAATACTTCTAGTGAATTTTTCACTTTAGTTATTGTACTTTTCATATCCAGAATTTATCTTTGGTTCCTTTTTATCATTTCTGTCCCTTTATTGATATTGTCATTTTGTTCTTACATTGTTTTCCTGATTTCCTTTAGTTCTTTGTCCATGTTTTCCTTTAGCAATTTGATATTTAAGATAGTTCCTTAAGTAAAGTCTTAGTCTAACCATAGGAGACTCAATCTCACAAAACAGAGGGTTGCTGAGAGGAGAGGGTGTATGGAAAGGGTGGTTGGGTTATGGACATTGGAGATGGTATGTGATATGGTGAGTGCTGTGAAGTGTGTAAGTCTGATGATTCAGAGGCCTGTACCCCTGGGGCAAATAATACATTCTATGTTAATAAAAATAATTAATAAAAAAAAGTCTTAGACAGGGAAGTCCAGTGTCTAGGCTTCTTCAAGGATAGTTTTGGCCAATTTATTTTGTTCCATTATATTGGTCATACTTCCCTGGGTTGTTTTTTTTTTTTTTTGTATGCCTTGTGATGTTTGTTAACAACTGGACATTTGAATAATATAGCGTAATAACTCTGGAAATCAGATTCTCCCTCTTCTTTAGAGTTTGCTGGTTTTACTTTTAGTTTTTTTCTGTTTAAGACTTTAAAAAGTCTGTTGTTTAGTGACTTTTCCAAATTATTTTTGCAAAGACTGTTCATTTTATCATCTGTGGTCCTTGAAGTCTCTATTCTTTTTTCCTTGAAGGCCAGAAGATAAAATAAAATGAAATAAAATAATTTAAAAGTGGCATCACCCCCAAATAAAAAAAATAGAAAAGAAAAGAAAAAAGCACACACCACACATCTCTCCCAGTCTTTGCAGATTAACTCTGTGCTGGGGCACTCCAACACTTAAATAGGCTCACACTGAACCCATAGGTCAGCCTGAAATAAAAACTTGGGGTCCTCTCAAGTCTTTCCTGAGCATATGTCTTGTTCAAAAAACCCTTGTGTGGCTTTTTAAATCCCCCTGAGTATTCCTTATTCTTTATATGCATGAGTGCTTTTGAATGTTCTGATTTCCCAAAGCATAGATCAATAGGGAGTAAAAAAAAAATAGTATAGAAAGGTCCCGTGTACCTGTGTTCCAGTTTCTGCCAATGATAACACATTGCATAAGCAGAGTTCAATCCCAAAACAGGAAAATGAAATTGATATAATCCATTACCTAATTCAGGCATCACTAGATATGCAAGTGTGTGTGTGTGTGTGTGTGTGTGTGTACTCTGTGCAATTTTATCACATTATATGAATTTGCAGATTCATATAATCGCCACCACAACCCAAATAGAGAGCTGTTCCATCACCAATGATCTCTCATGTTACCCTTTTAAAGCCATACCCAATATGCTGCCCAGATCCCATCCAAACACGTGGCTACCACTCGACTGTCCTCCATCTCAATAATTTTGCATCCATGTTCATCAGAGATATTGGTCTGTAATTCTCCTTTTTGGTGGGGTTTTGTCTGGTTTTGGGATCATGGTAATGCTGGCTTCATAGAAAGAGTTTAGAAGTTTTCCTTCCATTTCTATTTTTGAAACAGCTTCAGAATAGGTATTAATTCTTAAAAAAAAAAAAAGACTTTATTTATTTGATAGAACAAGAAAGAGCAGTAACAGTGGGAAGGGGCAGAGGGAAAAGGAGAAGCAGACTCCCCACTGAGTGGGGAGCCCAACATGGAGCTCTATCTCAGGACACTCAGATCATGACCTGAACCGAAGGCAGACACTTAACTGACTGAGACACCCAGGCACCCTGGTATTAATTCTTCTTTAAATGTTTGGTAGAAATCATATGGCCCTGAGTTCTTGTTTATTTGGAGATTTTTAATTACTGCTTCAATTTCCTTGCTGCTTATGGGTCTGTTCAGGTTTTCTGTTTCTTCCTGGTTCAATTTGGTAGTTTATACATCTCTGGGAATGCATCTCTTTCTTCTAGATTGCCTAATTTGTTGGTATAACATGTTCTTATAATTGTTTGTATTTCTTCAGGGTTGATTGTGATAGCTCTTCTTTCATTAATGATTTTATTTATTTGGATTCCTTCTCTTTTCTTTTTGATCAGTCTGGCCAGGAGTTTATCAATCTTATTAATTCTTTCAAAGAACTAGCTCCTAGCTTTGTTGATCTGTTCTACTGTCCTTTTGGTTTCTATTTCATTGATTTCTGCTCTAATCTTTATTAATTCTTTTCTCCTGCTGGGTTTAGGCTTTATTTGTTGTGCCTTTCTCCAGCTTCTTTAGGTGTAAGTTTAGGTTATATATCTGAGACCTTTCTTGTTTCTTGAGAAAGGCTTGTATTGCTTATACTTCCCCTTAGGACCACCTTTGCTGCATCCCAAAGATTTTGAAGAGTTGTGTTTTAATTTTCATTAGTTTCCATGATTTTTTAATTCTTCTTTAATTTACTGGTTGACCCTTTCATTCTTCAGTAGGGTGCTCTTTAGTATCCATGTATTTCAGTTCTTTCAAAATTTCATTTTACAATTGAGTTCAAGTTTCAAAGCATTGTGGTCCAAAAATATGCTGGGAATGATCCCAATCTTTTGGTACCAGTTGAGATCTGATTTGTGACCCAGGATGTGTTCTATTCTAGAGAACGTTCCATGTACACTGGAGAAGAATAGTGTCTTCTGTTGCTTTGGGATGGAATGCTCTGAATATATCTGTGAAGACCATCTGGTCCAGTGTGTCATTCAAAGTCCTTGTTTCCTTGTTGATTTTCTGCTTAGATGATCTATCGATTACAGTGAGGGGGTGTTAACATCCCCTGCTATTATTGTATCATTATCAATACTATTCTTATTATCAATGTGCTTCTTTAATTGTGTTATTAATTGGCTATATAATTGGCTTTTGCCATGTTAGGAGCATAAATGTTTACAATTGTTAGATCTTCTTGTTGGATAAACCCTTTAATTATGATATAGTGTTCTTCCTTATCTTTTATTATAGTCTTTGGTTTAAAATCTAATTTGTCTGATGTCCATTAGCATGACAAATTATTTTCCACCCTCTCACTTTCATGCCAGTCCTTTCTGGCCTGTCAAGTCTCTGTGGCTAGGTCTGCTGTCAGTCTAGTGTAACCCTTATAAATCTGTAACCCTTGTAGGTTACAGACCTCTTGTCCTGAGCTCCTTTCAGGATTTTCTCTTTGTCTGTGAGATTTGCAAGTTTCACTATTGCTATTAAAACAGGTCGGGGTGTCGACCTGTTATAATTGATTTAGAGGGGGGTTCTCTGTGCCTCCTGGAATTGAATCCCTGTTTCCTACCCCACAACTAAGAAAGTTTTCTGCTATAATTTGCTCCAGCAAACCTTCTGCCCCCTTTCTCCCAATTATTCTAATATTGTTCCACTTTATGGTATCACTTACGGTATCACTCTCAAATTCTCCCCTCATGATCCAGCTGTTGTTTATCTCTCTTTTTCTCAGCTTCTTTATTCTCCATCATTTGGTCTTCTATATCACTAATTCTCTCTTCTGCCTCCTTGATCCTAGCAGTTAGAGCCTCCATTTCTTATTGAATCTTATTAATAGCCTTTTTAATTTTAAGTTGGTTAGATTTTAGTTCTTTTATTTCTCCAGAAAGGGATTCTCTAGTGTCTCCTATGCTTTTTTTCAAACCCAGCTAGGGTCTTTATAATCATTATTCTGAATGCTAGTTCTGACATCTTTTTTTTTTTTAATTTAAGATTTATTTATTTGACAGAGAGGGAGAGTGAGTGAGTGTGTACAAGCAGGGGGAACAGTGAGCAGAGGGAGATGGAGAAGCAGATTCCCCGTTGAGCAGGGAGCTGGATGTGGCACTCAATCACAGGACCCTGGGATCATGACCTGAGCTGAAGGCAGATGTTTAAGTGACAAAGTCACTCAGGTGCCCCACAACATCTTACTTATATCCATACTGATTAAGTCTCTGGCAGTCAGTACTGCCTCTTGTTCTCTTTTCTGAGGTGAATTTTCCCATCTAGTCATTCTGTCCAGAGAAGAATAGATGAACAAGAGAACAAAATACTAAAATGACAACAACCAGTGAAATAAACCCCAGAGACCCCAGAGAAATAAACACTAAATGAATTAGAAGAGACCTGAAACTGAAAAAAAATTTTTTTTAATTTACAAAAGAGAGAAAATAATCAGGCATGTGAACAGAACAGAGCAATACACTGGATATTTTGGTCTGTTTGTT